>NC_033795.1:70172360-70214860 GCF_001876935.1 Asparagus officinalis | reverse complement strand
ATGCTTAAGAAGCATTTGCGTGACGAAGAGCAGCAGAGGGTGATTGATTCAACATAGGTTGAGATTCAGGATGATTTAACTATCATAGAGATTCCGGTATGCATTCTTACTAGAGAGAATAAAAAGCTTAGAAACAAGGTCATTCCTTTAGTGAAAGTCTAGCGGAACAGGCAAGGATCCGAAGATATTTCTTGGGAGCACGAGGAGGATGTACGTCGCGACTACCCACACCTGTTTGAACAGGTAATATGTTGATATTTTAAATGTGCTCATATGCGTTGATTGATGTGATTGGATGTGCTGTTTAGACACGTTTATACTTAACGCTAGAATGGGTCATTCAACACTTAGCTCTTAATTTTTTGAAATATATGGTATATATATGGGGGGTTCCTTGTTTGGATTTTTTGCCTAACATACTAGTTCCGTTTAATTAGGGGTTAAGTGAGGATGCACATATTCTAGATTTGTTAAGTTTAAACGTGGCATATGAATCATATCTAGGGATTAATGGTACGAGATGTGTATGGGAGGGTTTCCTTGTCTGGATTATCTCCTCTTAGCACTTTTCTCATATTATTAATTCCTAAAATACGACTGCGGAATTTTGAGGACGAAATTCTCTTAGGGGGGGGTGTAAAACCCCAAAAATTTGTGATATATATATATATATATATATATATATATATATATATATGATTGATCATGATATATGGAATTTTATTTTGATTAATACAGTTAAATGGTATGTGAGTAGTATACCATGTGTTTTGAGTATAAACAAGTTCATTCATGAGGAAGAGAAGAGTCGAAACATGCACAACGACCAAAATCGTGAGAACTGGAATTTCCCAGTCCAGTCCACCGCAGTCCGGTTGACCGCCACTGTAGACCGTGAAACCTGCAGAGAGTTAGATTCCTATTTTGAGTTGGTTTCGGATTTCTAAAGCCCATATTCATTTTCTCTGGTTTATATATCAAACTTTCACGAATTTTCTCAGTTTTCTAAGAACCCTGACAGCCACCAAACCCCCACAAACCCTAATTTTATTCTTGGAGAATATTGGAGGCTTTCAAGTGAATTTTTCGGGTGATTTTGGCTTTTGGATTGGAGATCTGCTTTGGCTTGGCATCCTAAAACATTTTTTACAAGTTTCAGGCGAGTTCATCTCTGCTAATCCCCCTCCTAGTTTTTAAAACGTTTTTAAAGAGTTTTTAATATGTTTTATAGAGCCAAATTAACTAGTTTATGAATAAAAGTTAATTCTTTTGTATTATATGTATAAAGACTAGGTCTTTCCATGTTAAAAAGTTTGAGAACGAATTTATAAAAGTATGTAAGATCTGAAAATGATTTAAAACGTGGTTTAATCTGAAGAAAGATGATTTGTTCTTCGTTTTGAGTTTTTATGCATAACTTAGGGTTTTGAATATAAATTTTATGTAAATAATAATGTTATATATGTTGAGTTTGTTTCCAGAAGTTTTTCTCTACTGTAGACATGTTTTCATGTAAGTTTCATGCTGATTTAATCATGTTTGATTCACATAAACACGGCATGAAACACGACACACACAACCAGATTAAGAATCTGAAATATCAGCCCACGGTCGACCGCGCCATAGCGGCGGTCGACCGCGTGCAGGACAGAGGCCTGAGTAGGCTCTGGAACCCGTCACGGTCGACCGTCGTTCTTGTGTGGTCGATCGCCACACAGTCAATGGCCCTGTGCATGTTTTGTTCAACTGTTTGAGTTAGTGAGTGAGTTTCTCGACCTTATACTATTATGATACAATGTTTATGAGTTGTTTAACATCTGAGATGTCAGTAAACACTAGATATGGACACGTACATCGAGATATGTACACATATGGTTAAAATATATTGTGTTAACACACTAAATATGAAAAGTATCGTCATATTATGTTTCCGGGATAGGGAGATGAAACCTATTTTCGCAGGGTGATTGAGTAAAAATATTATAAAAGTATCGTCATATTATGTTTCCGGGATAGGGAGATGAAACTTATTTCCGCAGGGCGATTAACTAAGAGTATTACAAAAGTATCATCATATTATATTTCTGGGATAGGAAGATAAAACCTATTACCGCACAGTGATTGAGTAAGAGTATTACAAGAGTATCGCTAATATATATAAGAGATGCACATTTGTAAGTAAGATAAAGTATAATTTTGCTTCCATATTGAATAACCGTAAGTTGGGTGCTTCTCTGAGACCGTGGCTTCATGACATGGTATGTGGTTGGCATATGTTTGGATGAGTTCCTTTTATGTCAGATCCATCTACCCGAGTGTAGATCAGGATGAGATATTTGTTCTACTGGTTTGAGGTTTGGAGTATTATCTTTTTGTTTGTTGTTTATCATTCATAGAGTTTGGAATTAGTATTTAGGGAGTCACAATTTGAGACATTGTATATGTTGGCCTTCTTGTTTTGATGATGTTTAACAAACAATTTACCACTAATGTTGTTTGTCTAGTATTTGTGTTTTCGTATTTATTGTAGACAAACAACGTTGTTGGAGGATGGATGGAATAGAGCTTCAACGATGATATCCAATGGAGGTTGGCGGAATTATGGAGTGAAGCATCGTACAATTCAAGTTCAAGATCCAAGTTTAGCTTCATCCACAACGTGTACCAAGTTGAGCTACAATGAAGATCAAGATCATTGCTTGGGTATATTTAGTATAGGTTTATATCATGTGTGTTAATTCTATAAGCTCAAACATACACACACATATATATTTGTGATTTTCGTAACTATAAGTGTTTTTATGCAAAATAAGTTTTGGACTATATTTACATCATAAACAACTTTTATTATGTCCATATAAATATTCCATAAGTTTTCAAAACTTGTTTTTGAGTCAAAAATAACAATCACATGTTTTTCATATATACGTCTTTTAGTGCTTTTGCAGAATACAGTGTTTTTCACAAATTATAAATGCAAATTGATAAATTCTTTTTCTAACATGTTTGTTTTCATGTTTACAAACATTTCTCAAAGTTTCATCAAGTTTGGAATTGATTTGTTATGTTTAATGGAATTTACAAAATCATAATTTTCATTCGTGCATGTTCGTGCATGTTTTACAAAATAGATGAGTTTTCATAAATGGAAAATGATATTCAAGAAATTCTTTCTTTGACATGTTTATCTACATGTTTAGAAACGTCCCTCAAAATTTTACTATTTTTGAAGTTGATTTACTGTGCCTAATTGATTTTACAAAATCGTGTATCACAGCAGATTTTCAGAAACTGTATTTTTGTGTTCAAACATTTATTTCTCTCAACTGGGAAAAGATTTTTCAGAAATTCTTTCTCTGACATGTTATTCTACATGTCTAGAACATTCTCACAAAATTTCATAATTTTTGGAGTTCATTTACTATTTTAAATTGATTTTACAAAACAGCTGCGCACTACTACAGTAATCCGGTCGACCGGACCGGTCGACCGGAAATGTTTCTGGACGTTGGTTACTGTAGCTAACGGCTATAATTCCCAGATTTTGATATATCCGTTTTTTTGTCTTTTTGCTTGGTTTTCTTGGGTTTTTGGGCTTGTTTAATGAGCCTATATATACCCCATGCCCTCATACTTCTAAGGGCACTCAAGAAATGTTTTAAACAAGTTTAAAGAGTTTTAAACAAGGGTTTAAGTGTGTTTTAGTGTTTGTTTGGTTTGAAGATTGTTTTCACAAGTGGAGGAGATCATCTTCTTGTTTGGGCTCCAATCTCCATCTCTCCATCTTGTCATCTATTGGAGAAGTTTTCTAAACTCTATCTAGCTTTACATTTGCTTAGTTATTTGATTATCATTCTTTAAAGCTAGTTTTTATATTGAGTTTAGATTTGATTATATTATCTCATTGTTACACACACCCACTTGAGCTTATTGTATTTGCATACATAGTATATTAGGGTTGTGAGAGATTGTAACATTGAGTTGTGCTTAATTGTGTTCTCATCTATTGTAGAGAACAAATTTATATTTGTTACATTGTGAGTGGTGTAAGGTTTTCGGTGAGCTAGAAAACCGAGTGTGTTGTGAAGTTTTCGGTGAACTAGAAAACCGAGTGTGAGGAGTGAACGTTGTTCGGTGAGCGTTGAAAACCGACACTGTGAGGTGTAAACGTTATTCGGGTGAGCGTAGAAAACCCGGTTGTGATAGTGGATTTCTCCCCGGGAGTGGGGAGCGGAGACGTAGGACGGAAGGTCCGAACTCCGTGATCATATTGCTTGTTTGAGTGTGCTTTGGCATTCATTCATATTTATGTTCATACCTTTTATCGCCATTGTCATTAGCTCATTATCTATATCATCCACTATCTTGTTTAGATTGTTTACCCTTGAGTTTATATATCCTTGCACATACATTGCCTATATCTCTTTGTTATGATATATCTTGTTGTTCATATTGCTTATCCTAGCTCATATATATTGTTGCATTTTATACTTGCTAGGATAACTTATTAATTAGTTTTAATTGGCATTTAAATCGGATTAGATTAGCATAAGACCCTAATCACCCCCCTCTAGGGTCTAACAGTATATACACGAGGGTTTCCTTGTTTGGATTATTTCACTCGACGTACTAACTCCCGTATTGTGGATTCCTAAATACTAATATCCAGTTAGATGTATATGAATGATTCTATATTTATGTATTCTCTATATTTTCTATACACTCCTACCCCTTAGATGTATATGAATGATTCTATATTTATGTATTCTCTATATTTTCTATACACTCCTACCCCTTCCCCTGAGGATTGGTGGAGATGTTCTTGCTATAGCGCTTTAACGTTCGTTGTTTTCCCCCTTTCAGGCAGCGAGTCCGGCGCACGGAGAGTCGTAGATTGATCGGATTTCTTCATAGATTTCATCTAGCTATTTATTATTTAGTAGTTATTTCAGAACTCCACAGTTAGTTGTTTATGTCCAGACTCTAGACTTGTATTTTATTTTCATTTTGTAGAGGCTGAGAGCCATAGTGATACTTTGTTTGACTCATTGTACTTGAGGTTTATTTCAGACTCATAGATATTTCTATTCTATTTTAGTTAGGCTCATTGATGATTATTTTTCATACTTCCTCTGTGTATATCTGGCTTGGCTCTATTTATTTTATTTGCCTATCTGTACCTTCACCTATTTGTTGTTTTCACTAGAGAGATAGTAATTGTGATGGTGAAACATATCGTAGCACGGTGTTTGGTGCTTGGCAGGTTTGATAATCTGCGGTTCGCCTTGGACTGCAGTCTCGTGCGAAACCTGGGGCGTCACAATCTCTCTCTCTCACTCTTGTCATTATTGGAGAAGTTTTCTAAACTCAATCTAGCTTTACATTTATATTGTTTGATATCAAATCGTTAAGCTAGTGTTTATATTAAGTTTAGTTGATTTTATTTACTCATTGTTTACACACACAACCATTAATCTTATTGTATTTTCATACATTGTATAATTTGGGTTGTGGGGTTTGTGTGACATTGAGAGTGAGCTTAATTGTGTTCTCGTCTATTGTAGAGAACAAATTTATATTTGTGAGTTTCATTGTGAGTTGCACATTGTATTACACTTGGACACCAGGAGAAGTGGTTGGTGAGAGACGGGGTCGGTTCCAAGAGGAGTGGGATCAGTAGTAAAGCCTAGTAAGAGGTGGTAATTCCGAACACTTGAGGAAGGTGACACGTGATAGGCTAACACTTAGAGGGTGTGAAGTATAATTGCAAGTGTGTAAGTTGTAAAATTTTTAGTGAACTAGAAAACCGATTGTTGTATTAAGCTATAATTGTGAGGTTCACATTGTATTACACTAGTACACCAAGAGTAGAGTGTGGTGAGAGATGGGGTCGTCCCTAGAGAAGTGGGGTAGGTGGTAATGCCTAGAGAGAGGTTGTAATTCCTAACACTTGAGGGAGACACGGGCTAGAGACCAACACTTGAGATGATAGTTAGTGTAGTTACATTATGAGTGATTGTGAACGTTGATCGGTGAGCGTTGAAAACCAACATTGTGAGGTGTAAACGTTTTTCAGGTAAGCGTAGAAAACCCGGTGTGATAGTGGAGATCTCCTCGAGGTGAGGAGCGGAGACGTAGGTCGTGGGACCGAACTCCGTGAACATATTGTTTGTTTGCGTTTGTCATTGGCGTTCATTTATATTCGTGCTTATTGTTTATATCGTCATTGTCAATTGCTCTTTGTTTATATTGCCCACTATCTTGTTTATCTTATTTATGTTTATTTCACCCTTGTGTTAATTGTATATCCTTGCTCATATCTTGTTGAATATCATTCTTGCTAGGATATATTGTTAATTAGTTTTAAATTGGTATAAATCGGATTAGATTAGCATAAACCCTATTCACCCCCCTCTACGGTTCTTTCCTAGTGACATTAGGGTTTAACAGTACTTCTAGCCCTTTTCGTAAGGAGTCGTCTCTTCTCGCCAGACCGAGTCGTCTCTTCTCGCCAGGCCGAGTCGTCTCTTCTCATGAGGAGGTATCCCTTCTCACCAGGCCGAGTCGAAAGGCGTTATCAGTCGACCAATCCTAGAGTTGAAATCTATGTTAAATACGAACTCGTAGGTAAAGTTTGCCAACTAATAATCTCCACCCACGTCAATTGAAGAAGACTCGTCCACATCCATAGCGACGATCGCTCATGTCTTCAGTGAACTTCACAAAGAGCATGAAGCTCGCCAAATAGCAATTTTAGGAGCTGTTTTTGGAGAATAACCGCTCCTCATCATCTCCTAATTTAATAGCCACTTAATCCATAAGTAAGAGATCATTAACTCTTTCTTTTAGCCTATAAAAGGAGGGAAAATCATTTACTCAGCAAACATACAAGCAGAGGATCCGAGAACTAAAAAAAATATAAGAAGGTCTATCCATCTAAGAGATCAAACTGAATCCTAGAGATATCAACTCACACGTAGAGAGAGATTTCTATCATCATATTTGCGATTCAATCAAGTAAAAGTGTCAAGAGAAGACTTAGCTATCTTCCAAACTACTAAGCTTGCACCCACAGCAAAAGATCCTAAGTCTTAATCGACACGTCAATAGAGTATAAGATCGACGCTCCATTGGCACATAGAAAAGAACCCCAGGAAAAAAATAAAAATTTCCTTCATTTTATTTTTAATTCTTTTATTATAATCTGAAATAATTATAATATTAAAAGAACCCAAAATAAGATGGCGACCCTACTAGGGACTTCCTTCTCAACCGTTAAGAAGATCGCGTTATAGCCCAACACTAAGACCCTCAGGTCTTTCACTGAATCACTGGTCATTAAATTTAACAAAGTAAAGTTCGAGGAATTTATTTTCTTGAACCAATTATCAACAACAACTATGTTAAACTTATGGTGAAAATCGACCCTCGCATATGATAAAGTGAATTTTGCCAAAGGTAGTTTTAGCTTCATTGGAAGTCAAACGAACTTTACCTAGAGTGATGACAACTCCAGTTACACCTGCAACAAGGCAAGCCTCATTGAAGACAGCCCCAACCTCATTGATGGCAAAACAAACTTCACTAAGAGCAAGACAATCCTTTCTGAGGATAGCTCTAGTCTCGCCAAAGACAACCCAACTTCGCTAGAGGCAGAACGAACGTCGGCCAGAGTGAAGACAATCCTATCTTCACCCAAAGCAAAGTGAATCACACAAAAAGTAGTCTCAGTGTCGTTAGAGGTAAAACGAACTTTACCCTGAGCAAGGTCTTAGCGACCCTCACCTAGAGCAAAGGTTAGGACTCTCAAACATCTCTCAAATTTGGACGTCAGTCAACAACCTCTCTAGGGGTTCTCTTTAAAGTGTCTTGTGATGCTCATCGTGATTTCTTAAAGGTTAACAAGTAGCAACTGCGATCTCACAAGAACAATGTTGCTTTCGACCTTGATCTCCAAGTGTTCACGATTAATATGACCTATGCAACCTACGAAGATGAGGATAACATGTCAAATTTAGAAAACAATGATGTCTATCATCATACTAGATCAAGACGGGGTAGCTATCCCCTTAGATTACTCTGTTTTGAGGTTGCCTATTTGAGGAACTCCTTTACAAGATGATAATCATTTTGCTAATGACATTACTATTAGGACTTATGTTTATAAGCCTACTTTCTAATCTAATTTTGATGATTAACAAATAATTTATAATTGTGTTTTTCAGTATTTGTGTTTTGCTCAATGTGTATTCAAGTTGAAAGGATTTGTGCCGTAACGATGATACTTGGAATGAAGCCGACACAACTCAAGGTCAAAGATTCAAGATCAAGCTTCATGCACATCAACTTGGGTATAATAGCTTTATGAATTATACTTTGTGTGTTATGCTTAGAGCTTAATGTTTTTTTATACACACACACATTTCTCATTTTTATCTAATATGAGTGTTTTTGAGAAAATATCGAGTCTTTGGATTATTGACTTAACAATAATGTTTTATATATTTTACAAAGTTTATTAATCCATTCAAAAAAATTTCCAAATGTGTTTGAAATTGTTTTGTCAAAATCAAGTGTTTAAACAAACTCGTATTTTTTGAGATTTTTGCAAAATGACGAGTTTTCACAAACGGGGAATGATATATCAAAAATTTCTTTTCTAACATGTTTATATTCATGCATATAAATATTTTCCCAAGTTTCATTATTATTGAAATTTATTTACTATTTTTAATACACCTCTGAAAATTGGATTTTTTGTTCAAAACTGGGTTGTGCACGTTTTCGGTTGACCGATACTGTTCATCAGTCGACCGATAATCTGCTCTGTAATTACTAAAAAATTTTGCTCAATTGATCGATCTCCATCAGTCAACTGAATAGTGTATTTAGTCGACCGATGGCTTGCATCAGTCGACCGATGGCTTGCATCAGTCGACCAATGAACTGCTCTGCAATTGCTAAAAAGTTTTTGCTCAGTCGACTGATCTCCTTCAGTCGACTGCTCCTTCAGTCGACTAAATAGTATTTTTAGTCGAACGATGGCTTACATCAGTCGACCGATGGTTTCCTAAAATCAGCCAACGGTCAGTTCATCAGTCGACTGAACAGTGCATCAGTCGACCGACGACACTATAACGACTAGTTTTCCAGACTCGGTTTTTATGGGTTTTTGGTTAGTTTGAGAGGCTATAAAAATCCCTCAACTATTATTTATTTCTTATGGATGTTTAACTGAGTTTTTGAGAGTTTGTTTTAAAAGTTTATGTGTGTTTTGGTTTATGTAAAAGAGGTTTACAAGAGAAGGAGATCAATTTCAATTTTGAGCATTCATCTTCAAATCTCTATCATCTCTTGTTCTCTTGTTCTTAGAGAAGTTTCCTTAACTCATTTCTTCTAGCTAATTTATTATTTGATTTTCATTCATAAGCTAGAATTACTTGAGTTCCATTTTATTTTTACTTATTATTTTCACACACAACCATTGAGCCTAAGTATTTCATATACAGTAATATTGGGTTGTGGGTGTGATCATTGAGTGAGCTTTCATTTTCGTTCTCATTTGTATTAGAGAACACAATTATTTACTTGAGCTTATTGTGAGATCACGTTGTAATACACAAAGATACTTAGAGGAGTGGTTGGGAGAGACCGTGGTCAATTCTAAGAGGAGTGACGTTGGTTGTAAAACCTAGGGAGAGGTAGTAAATCTAAGCACTTGAGGAAGGTGACACAGGTAGGTCAACACTTAGAGGAGTGTATTGTGTGATCATTAACATGTGATTTATAAATATTATCGGTGAGCATTGAAAACCAAATTGTGTACCTATTTGTGTGATAGTGGAGAATCTTCTTGAGGGTGAGGAGCGGAGACGTAGGTCGAGGTTGACCGAACTACGCGAACATATTCTTGTGTTTATGTTTATGTTTGGCGCACTCTTATTGTCTCATCATCTATATCACCTATTATCCATTGTTTATCCTTGTACATATTTCATTGTATATCACATTGTTAGGATATATTAGCTAATAAGTTTTAATTTGGTATTAATATCGAATTAGATTAGCAATTATCCTATTCACCCCCCTCTAGGGTACTTTCATTTAGTATTAGAGCGTGGTGTTCTTGATTTGTGGCTTAATTGCCTAGAGTCAAAGATCCAAGCTTACATATCTTGCTAATCTAGTTTTGTGATTTCTTTTTATTGCTTGCATTTTTATCATGAATATGGACGGTGCACCTAGTTTAGGCTATAACATTAATATTACTCCTAAGTTCAATAATTTCCCTTTTGCTTAATGGTGTTTTAGATTTAAACTATTTGTTAGATCTAAAAATATTGAATTATGGGAAGTTATTGATTATGCTTATGTTGTGCCCACATTGGAAAAATCTAAGTGGAGCATAAATGATAAGAAAATATTTATTATGAATAAGTTATTGTTAGAATTTTTGCTAAATGCTTTTAACTCATCAATTTCTAACAAACTTGCTTATTTTGATAGTGCTTACACTTTATAGAAACATATAGAAGCACATCACAAAAACTTGGAGGAGATCCAATGGATTCCACTTCAAGAGACATTGGAGCTTCATCATGCACACGACCACTAAGCGATAGTCCTAATGAGGTATGCGAGTCTGATTCCGATAATGAATTATCTATAGATTAACTCTCTTGTGCATATGAAAGATTAATGCATGCTTATAACAAATTGCATCATATTTTAAAAAATTGTAAAGCAAGAATGTTAACTTAAAATCCGATCATGATATGTTAGCATCCAAATTTGATATTATTGCTAAAGAAAATATAACACTTAAAGAAATCAATGATAAATTGAATTTGGAAAAAAAAATTTGATTTCTAAAATAGCTAGCTTATCAAATGAGAAAAATGATGCCTTGATAGAAGTAGAAAGAATTAAAAATAAATTTAATTCATTTAAAAATAACCATGTTTGTTCTACATCTAATGACAATGCATATGTGCCTAATAAAGAGTTGAATCATATGAAAGAACGTATATCCTCTTTAGATTCAACGCTAATAAAATGCATTGATAATAATAAGAAGCTTGTGAATATGTGTGCTAAGTTTAGTATAAATAATTCAAAGTCATCTACTCACTATGCACACATATACAATAAAGTTTATAAGTGTTCTATTTGCGTCCGTAAATGCCATTTAGCAAAATTTTGTTATGATGCACATAAACACTTTAATATAAATAATACTACTCCATGTGCATCTCACAAAGTCTTATCATCTCACACACATACTCATAGACCAAAATAGTCATCATAAGCATGTAAATGTGTATAAGTGTGATTTTTGTGGAGTTTTATCATTTGACCAAATTTTGTTTTGATTTAAAAAGAATATCACATTTGCAAAATGCTTCAAAAAAGACCATCTATGTTTGCAAATGTTCCTCATGCACAATCACAAGGTCAACACAAATAAATGCACCCCTGTCATTGCACCTATTGTAATAGGAAGGGTCATTTGTATAATTATTGTTATGATCGTGTCCATGCACAAAATACGCCCAAATGGGTTCATAACCCAAGGGCATTGGATTCAAATGTTAGGGGTCATGTCCGTAAATCTTTCGATATAAAAAATGTTTGGGTGCCAAAACAAGTTTGATTTTGTTTGTTTTAATTTTTTATCTTTGATTTTGACTTTGTGATTTTGCTTTCATGTTTTACAACAATGATATTTGATTAAATCTTTTAAATATTAAATTACTTACATTTTTTTTATTTTAAAAGAAAACAATTTTTAGATATATATAAACATTATTGTGCAAAATAAACATGATTTTTTTTAATCTTTTAAAAACCATAGTTCATGCTGTTTTCTTTAAATATCTGTATTTTAGGTCATCACTCGACTGATCTATAAATTAGTCGACCAATAACAGCCTTCAATCGACTAATAATACACCAGTCGACTGACGAGCTCATAGATATTAGGTTCAATTTATTAGGTTTTGTCTTCAACCCGACCCGCTAAACCCGTTCTTATCCTAGTCGTTAGTTGCTTAGTTGAGAGATCTCAGCCCTCCATTTCACCCATATATATATCAACTAACCCCATCAAAATCCTTCATCCTTAAAGTTTTAATAAACCAGAACCCTAGTTTTTCTGCCTCCGAGCCATTCAGTCAACCGACGTCCGCCCTAGTCGAACGACAGTTTTAGCCGAGAGAGTATTTGGTGTTGCCGAGCCCCCTGCTTCTGTGGATCCCCTTTAGTGCTCAGTATAACTCCTCTCTCTCACTCTTTCGTTCCAGTCATTTATCTAGGTTTATCATCTAGATCTACTACCTAGGGTTAGTTCATCTAGATTTGGTTTCTAATCTAAAAATCATATAGGATCTTTGATATATGTTTAATCATGTCTTGATCACATCCCAAGCGAGCTAGATCTAGTAGACCCGAACCAGCTCCCATTCCCGCACCCGAATTTGCTAACTATGAATGATATCTTCATAATCCATCTTTAATTAGCAAATATCGTGCTTATTGTCAACTCAAAATTTTTCTTGGGAGATTTGTTAAGTTTGATGATTTCGCATCCCAAGCGATCTAGATCTAGCTAGACTACGTGATTTGCTCACTCACACTAATTGTCTTCCATATTATCCATATCTTGTACGTCTATTCTATACAAATTTGTAACTAGATCAAACTGATGAAGATACCCCTTTCATTACCTCTCTTATCAAGAATCATCGTATTATTTTCACTGCCCATCAATTAATTGAGATTCTTGATATTCCTTTTGGGGACACTGTCCTGAAAGATGTAAGCTTTGATGATGAAAATATAGACCAGATGTTTCTAAAGAAATACTACCCATGATTCTCGCCACTATCATCTCACCACTAAAAAAATCCTGGTCACGTTCAAGTTTCCACCTTTGACCAGGGATGTTGATCTTCTTGATCCAAAGTCCAATCAAAATCCCCAATGAGTCATTAAGTTAACATCATACCTCTGCTTGACTCTAAATACATCATCACTGTCATGTTAACATTACACATCTGAATTATGTCAATTCGACCAAACCGTCATTTTAACATTATACCTCTGAATCGTTTCCTTCGATCTGAATGGTTAACATTACACTTCTATTAGACCATTTTGTCGACCAACTAATATTACACTTTTGTCGACCTATCTTAACAAATTTGACTAGTTAACACTACACATTTGTCAATTCACTTTTATTAAAAAATAATCAGTTAACATTACACTTCCATCGATTTTCTACAATTAATTTAACAATACACTTCCAAACGGTAGTCACCATTTGGACTCTTTCGAACCGACCAATTAACATTACACCTCTGTTGATTATTGTATTTGACTGGTTAACTCTACACCTCTATCAAATATCCTTATACTATCATGCTAACATTACACCTCTGAACGGTGTCAGCTTGATCAAACCACTATGTTAACACTACACCTCTACCGGTTTGATCCCAACATCATTCTCCCCAGCAAAGATGCAATTACAATATGTGAACATTACACCTCTATCGGTTAGAGCCACAGATTCAATCTGAGATGTCTCAACGATGAAGTCGAGATGCAAAGCCTTGTTCTCCAGCTCCTGCACCAAGGTAGTAATGGATCTCAACACAGCTCTAACTTGACCACTGACCTTGTCTTTGGTGGCGAATGAACCCTCTTTTGTTCTGATCAGAGAAGGAGATGAAAGAGGAGGAATTGAGTTTGAGCGGGGGGATAGTTAACCATCCCATCCTCTACTTAGAAAGGGGTGTGGTTATAACTGTACTCCACAGGCACTCGAAAGAGAGTGGAATGCTAACAGTCATTCTCACTTGTTTTGCCACGATCTGCTTGCACTGAGTTTTGTGCAGCGCATGGTTTGTACATGCTCAGTTCTTAAACAAGCGCGCAGATTAGTTTAATTGCAGCTCCACACAAAGAATCATTGACACATAACAAAGAGGAAAGTTTGGTTCATTGAAGGCAAATGAAGGAAAAAGAGCTACTACATAAGTTCATCATTCACAAACACAAACAAAACAAGAAACAAAAAACCAACACAGTGAAAACGAAAGGACAAAAGGCACCACCACGGCCGAGATCACTCATCGCAATTGTCATCATCCTAATCACTAGAGGAGATGTCGGCAATGCTCCCGCCCAAGTGCTTGATGCCAACCCGCACTTGACAATTCACATGTCACACAACGCTTTGTTCAAGTTGCAGAGAAGGCTCTTATTATTGTCAATGAGAGACTCACACTCATCCGGAAATTTCTTCACCACATCTTGGAGGCACCTAACTTCATCCTCCAAATCCGAAACTTGTTCTTACAGTGACTTGGCCACGGTAATCGTAGTGAGAGCTGCCTCTGGTGTCGACGACTTATGGTGATGCTTGGAAAGCCTAGCGCTTGTGATATTGGCATATTGAAATTCTAGAAAAAGAAATAAAAGACAAATAACAAGAAAAGAGAAGAAAAAAAGAGGCGGCCTTCTAGCGCGGATGACCAATCATTCGCTTTTTGAGTCTTCACTGGTACAGCTCCAAAGGTCCTCATGGAGATGCCACCTAAGTGTCCAAATGATCCTTTGCAAATCCCAGCATTGAGATTGCCACACAAACCTCTTGCTGTACTCCGCAAACATCACATCTGACTGCTTCTTTATGATTAGCTTGAGTTTTTCCTTCTTCGGTAGCAACACGTCTAGTAATTGACAAGGAACTTTATTCTCCACCATGGGTCCGCAAGTGGTCCTAGCCAATTGCAGCCTGAGTCACTCGATCTCCACTTCCATGCTAACAAAAGTCATCAAGATGAATGGGGTGTTAGATGAAGATATTACCACTCCATCCATCATCCAATAATAAGCACAAACCCTTAATAAGTGTGTGACAAGTGGCCCAATTACTACATAATTTGGCACTGTAATTATGGTAAAAGGAGTCCAACCGCTGATGTTCATTTATGAGAAGGGCGATTAGACTATTCAAAAGCCAAAAAAATTACCCCACCCTAAGTCTTATGCAGAAGCGATGCCCAAACTTGCTACACCCATGTTTGTCGCCCGCCATGACTAGCATGCTCATCAATGCAATAATAGGTCATCCCACCAGACTTTAAAAGAATGCCTTTTGTCAAAATGACACTCGGACCAAGTTATGAGAGTCGCAAGAGAGGTAAACCACCTTAATATGCTTATCAGTATGCATACTCCCATGACTTTGTCAAGCCCTTCAATACACTTTGAACCTTATCATCGCTCCAACGGCTGACTCCACAAGAGAGTTGCACCAAATAAGTCAAGGCTTGGAAGGTTCAATACTAAACCTCTTTCAAGACTAGCGTCAGTCAAGCTCACTAGTATGCCTCTTAACATCACTATCCTAATGACTTTGTGAAGCTCCTCGGTATTTCTCTAAATGACATCATCATGGCTCGAATGGATGACTCCACAAGAGACTTGCACCAAATAGAATCAAGTATTGGTAGGTTGAACACTATATCTCTTCCCAGACACGTGTCTATCAAGCCTATCAATATGTCTTTGAAAGTCACTATCTCTGTAACTTTGTCAAGATTATTAGTATGCCTCTAAACGATATCATCATGGCTTGAACGGCTGACTCTAACAACGGAGTTGCAGCAAATAGAGTCACATCTCTAAAGGTTCAACATTACACCTCTTACAAGACAAGCATTCGTCAAGCTCATTAGTATACCTCTAAAAGTTGCTATCCCCGTGACTTAATCGTCAAACTACTGAGTATGCCTCCGAGCAGCATTGCCATGGCTCGAACGACTAGCTCCACAAGACAGCTGCACCAAATAGAGTCAAGTCTTAGAAGGTACATCACTACACCTCCTCCAAGACAAGTGTTTGTCATGCTCATCAGTACTCCTCTGAACATTACTATCTAGTGTCAAGCTCCTCAGTATGCTTCTAAACGACATCATCATGGTTTAAACGGCTTACTCCACAAGAGAGTTGCAAAAAATAGACTTAAGGATCAGTAGGTTTAATATTACACCTCTTTCAGGACAAGTGTTTGTCAAGCTCATTAGTATGCCTTTGAATGGCTCTATCCTGATGACTTTGTCAAGCTCCTCAGTAGGCCTCTAAATGAGATCATCAAGGCTTGAATGGCTAACTCTATAATAGAGTTGCACCAGATATAGTCAAGTCTAGGGAGGTTTAGCATTACACATCTTCCAAGACAAGCATTCGTCAAGTTCATCAGTATGCCTCAAAATGTCAAGCTCCATAGAATGCCTCTAAATGACACATCATGGCTCGAACAGCTGAGTCCACAAATGAGGTGCAAACAAATAGAGTCAAGTATCTGATGGTTCAAAATTACATCTGCTCAAAAACAAGCATCCATCATACTCATTAGTATGACTCTGAATGTCATTACCTCGATGACATCGTCAAATACCTCAGAATGCCTCTAAACAACATCATCATGGCCCAAACAGCCGACTCCACAAGTGATTGCACTAAATAGGGTTAAGTCTTTGAAGGTTCAACATTACACCTCTCATGAAGCTCGTCAAAATGCCTTTGAATTTCGCAATCCAAATGACATCATCAAGCTTCTCAGTATACCTCTACGTGACATCATCATGGCCCGAGCTGTTGACTCCACACGAGAGTTGTACCAGAGTTATGTCTTGGAAGTTTCAACATTACACATCTTCCAAGACAAACTCCAACAAAATACAGCATTGCCGACGAAACAAATACGTCGGCAAAAGTTTAAAAAACATCGGGAAAAATCTTTCCTGACGCAAAATGCAACGTCGCTAACGCGTCACCAAAAGTGCGTCAAGAAAAATATTTGGCGACGCAAACACACTGCATCGGTAAAAGTCAACACTTTTGGCGACGCTTCATGTATCGGGAAAAGTGCATCTTTTAGTGAGACATAATATTTTGCGTCGGCAAAAGCATACAAAATTTTTTCATGTATAACAGTGCGTCAGCAAAAGTTGTACTTTTGGTGACGCATGCAGCGTCGGCAAAAGCCAATGCGTCGGCAAAAGTAGATCTTTTAGCGACGCAAAGCTATTCGTCACTAAAAATTATACTATTAGCGACGCAAGTTAGCGTTGGCAAAAGTGTAGCTTTTAGCGACGCAGAATGAAGCGTCGCTAAAAACTATATCTTTGGCGACGCATGGTAGCATCGCTAAAAGATATTACTTTTGGCGATGCAATAGAGCGTCGGCAAAAGTGTTACTTTTAGTGAAAATTTAGAGTCGGCAAAAGTATAATTTTTTGTATAATTATTAAAAAGTATACTTTTGTCGACACTAATTTGCATCGCCAAAAGTAATATCTTTTTTGTCAACTACAAGCCTACACTGAACTGAACATCCACAAAAAATTTGCTCTCATTCACATCAACAAAGAAATCACACATTAAATTATACTCCAAACAAGTTGTATATTATAATAAACAAAGAATTTGCTCCCATTGGAAAAGTTTTTGTTAAAGAGCCTCAGCAAAAAAATTACATTAAGAGAACTTGTTACATTGTGAAGGCAAGAAAAGGAAATACATGAAATATTGCTGGATTATAATTCATTTTTGGGGTGCTGCTGATCTGTAGTAGAATCACCATTTCTCTTCCTCCTCAGCATCTAATTGACTTCTTCATGAGGTGGATCTCCCGGCCTTCGAAATGTTTGCTCTCCTATCTTCATCTCATATGGTTCTGGCCGGCTCAGAACAAATTCTTTCAACTACAAAAAACAAATGAATTAACATCTCTCTGTTGATAAAAAAGGTTCATCTTTTACGAATGGGCATAATGGAGCGCGCCAAGAATTTGGTGACAAGGAATGAGCTGGTATTCCTGAAGATGGACATCTTGGGGATTTTGAAATAAAAGACCCTTGGGAAGACTCTGGTTGCATTTTGTGGGATCTTTCTGTAAAAAAAAAAAATCTTGCTGAATTCATGGTACTCTTAACTATTATTCATGTCCGTTTGCTATCTCCTTTGTTCCGTCTACATTGTGGGATTCATTTACACCTGTGTATGCAGAACTCATTCTTTGTCTTATTTTTATGCTAGCTATGTCTTTCTATCTATAACCTCAGACAATCATGCCATGTGAAGATTATTTAAGAAATCAAAGCTAATGAAGTCAGAATTCTAGATGACTGCTAAGGAAAGGAATTCCTTAAATTGATAGAATTTGCCAACATATCACAGAAAAGGATACAAAGAATGCCATGGGCCAACTTGAAACTTAACTTGGTGAAGCCAAAACCAATAATTATGGTATTATAATAAGCATGAATACACATATAAGCATGAATATACATATAAGCATGAATATGTTAGAAACACACAATATGTTTACGAGGTTTGGTCACCACGACCTACATCCCCGCTCCTCACCTCGAGGAGATCTTCACTACCACAATCCGGTTTGGAAGACGAAACTTCTACACACTCGGTTTACAAGTTTACCGAAAGCTTTCACACAACAAACACTATGCAATCACACTTTACACACTAAGTGTAGCAACCTAGCCTGTGTCCTCCTCTTCAAGTGCTCGGATGCAGCCTCTCCCTAGGTTTGTCAACCGACGCTACTCCTATTGGATTCGACCCCATCTCACGTCTCACACTTCTCTCGGTATACAAGTGTATTACAAGTAATACTCACAATAAAGGTTAAATACAATGGTTTGTTCTCGATAACAAATGAGAACGCAATGAAGCTCACTCTCACTAAATCACACACTGCTACCTAACAATATATAGTATGGAAATATTATAAGCTCAATACAGTGTGTGTGATATTAGTGAATAGAAAATATGCAACTCAATAAATATATCTAAGATATGAAAATGAAATAATAAGCTATATGTAAAATGAGTTAGGAAAACTTCTTAATAGACAAGAAGAATATTGGATGATGGAATTGAAAGTCTCTTCTTGTTGTAGGAAACTTCTTTTGAAACAGACTGATGAAATCAGCGTAAACAGCTCTTTAAACAACTCTTAATCTTTTGTTAAAAAACTTATTGTCAAACAAAACCTTAGTAGTTGAAAGAGGAAGGCAATGGGGTATTTATACCCACTCAAAATATCAACCAAAACAAACTTGAAAAGACCAAAATAGCCCCAGAAAATCAAATCAGAAAATAGTCGTTGGAAAGCAATTATGAGTTCGGCGGTCGACCGCGAGAAACTGGCGGTCGATTTATACCCACTCAAAATATCAACCAAAACAAACTTGAAAAGACCAAAATAGCCCCAGAAAATCAAATCAGAAAATAGTCGTTGGAAAGCAATTATGAGTTCGGCGGTCGACCGCGAGAAACTGGCGGTCGACCGCGAAGCACAAATTCCAAAAATAGTAAAACTTTGAGGAAAGTTTCTAAATGATAAAATAAACATGTTTGAAAAGGAATTTTTGGAAATGCAATTTTTGTTTGTGAAAACTCACTGTTTTTGAAAAGTGTTCATAAAACATGTTTTTCGCGAACATGAAAATTAAAATATGACTTGTAAACACGTGTATATATACCATGCATATATTATATATATATAATAAAGTATGAACAAGCTGTAAACATGAAATGAAAGCTATTGTAATAAAGTTTGATAAAAAATCATTTGTATGATAGAAAAAGTCAAATTTGTGTCGTGTTTACATATTGAGCTTAAATATAATCATACGATATATGTAAGCAAGCTAATCTTATATTTAGGTGAATGCACACACATGAACTTGAATCTTTAACTCTTGATTGTCGTGTGTTGAATTACCTATAAAGAGAAAAACCAAACAACAAAAACTAGAAAATAGATTAGCTATAAATTGTTTGACAAATCATCATCAAAACCAAAGGGCCAACATATGTCAGCGAGGGAATAGAAGATGACTTCCCAGCACAGACTGAATTCGAGAGCTTCCATCACCAGGCAGCCACTCCCATCTCTGATATGGCATTATTAGCGGGTTTTCTCATGCTGTGGCTGAAGCGGTGTGTGGTTCCTACCAGACCAATAGATGCTGTGATGATTGAAGTAGCTTATCCGGCCGTCCTCTTAGCACATGGGAGACCCATAAATCTACTTTCCGCTATGACGTGCTGTTTACAACACGGTTTGAGGGAACTATGCCTCGAGTTTATCCAAGTGAAAGAGATAGATTCTGAAGGGACGAAAAGCTTGGTGACTCCCAATCCTCGAGTACCCTTGCCGTATACATATCTAATGGCTTGGTACGCCTCACATTGTGTACATTTGATGAGTGCCCCCTCTGCTACGGATGGAGGTTTCATCCCTTTCGTGCAGAGATTAGAAAAAGCTACTTGGATAGGCAATTACGTAGTGAAGGTCCGTCAGATTCTGTCGAGAGACCTCAGCTACGACATCTTCCGCTGCTTCCCGGATTTTGAGGGTGGAGGATATGGACAAGTCTTCCAAGATACCGCTGGTCCTAATGGTTTTACCCGTTTGGACGGGGGAGTTTTCCACTGGCTGCTAAACATTAGACCTGGTTATCTCCTCTTCAGGCAAAATGACAAATGTATAATTGAGCCCTATCAACCGTATCGTTTTGCTCGACAATTCGGATATGACCAACTATACGTTGGGAATCCGAGGAGCCAACTTTCGGTTATGGGCAACATATACGAAGGAGCTCGAGCCTGGTATTACTCCTCCGCAGGTTGTACTGGGGCTACCTTCAGATTACCCCACAAAACGCCTAATTCTCTCCTTTCCGTGGCTTTCTGCAACTGGTATCACACGGCTTCTTGAACATTCTGGCTGTAGTCTTTCAAGTAAGTCTTTCCAGACCGTGTGCCAGGGTTGTCTCCTGGGTATGCAGCCAGGGCAATCCTCTCTTCCTCTGAATCTGTGAGGGTCTTGAGGTGATCATCATTCTCAGTGATGGAGGGGCTAATCGTGTTGGAAGACTTAGCCTTGCCTCCTTTCTTCTTGGACGAGGTATTCGTCCACTGTTGGTCTCCCACTAGATCAGGGTGAACCCACATGATTTCTCCTTTTGAGGTGGTGAGGGGTATCAACCCCTTGTCTTTCTGACTGTGCAAGTCAGTATTCTTCAGACGCATTTCTCCCTTGTGGATTGGGATAACGCCATCTGCGGTCGCCACCGGAGGGAAGTCACCGAACTGGACTGCTATCATGTTGGTAGAGACAGTCTTCTGTTCGGGTTTCAGAGTAAGCACTTTAGCGTCCACCAAATTCTGGAGGATGTCCTTAAAGATGTAACATCTTCTGGTAGGATGCCCTAGGAACCTGTGATAGCGGCAGTAATTAGGGTCATCTACCTTTCCTGCCTCCTCTGGCTTCCTAATTTCAGGAAGCTGTAACTTGTTGTTCTTCCGCAGTAGCTGGAATAAAGTGTCCACATGTTCTTCCTTGAAGGAATACTGTTTGGGCACTTTTTGCTTATTGGGAGCTTTGCCTTGATTCGTGGGCGGTGGTACCCGAGAGTAGTCGGCTGCTAGGGTCTCTTTTCCCTTAGACCGCTGAGCGTTGTTCTGGTTGCGTTGCTGTTGCTGTTGCTGTTGCGGCTTGGGTTGTGCAGCTTCCTCGGCTTTCACCCGAGCTACGATCTCTTCAGCTTGTTCTCCTTGCGAAACAAGTTGTCTCCAGGAGCGACACTCTGCTACCCCCATCTGGGCAAGGAGCTGAGTCTGCAGGTTGTGCCTGCAAGTTTCAACCAGGGTTGACTGAGTCATACCTGAGGGGCATCGCAATGCCATGCTGCGGAATCTCTCCACGTAGGCCTTGATTGATTCGCCTTTCCTCTGTTTGGTAGCGAGAAGAGTCGGGACCGAAACTTCTGTATCGTCCTCGAAGAACCTGGCCAGGAAAAGCCTTTCTAAATCTACCCATTTCTGAATAGATCCAGCAGGCAGTTTCATAAACCATTCAAATGCCACTCCTTTAAGAGTGCCAATGAACAATCGCGTCAAGATGGCATCGTTCGCCACCACATCTCCAGTTTGAGATTTGAAATAGTAGATGTGTTGATTTGGCGATCCTGTGCCATCGAACGGTTGCAAGGTTGGAGCTTTAAACTTTGACGGGTATGGAGCTATATCCCATTCGGCAGGATAAGGTCTCACCACTCCTTCTTCACGGAGCTCACTTCTGTTGGCGATTGCATTGAGGCGAGCTTCTAGTTCATCCATTTTAGTGGATTGAGGATGCAGTTCTTTTTCCACCTCCTTTTCACCCTCAGAAGAGGATCCCAAGTTGAGAGTCTCACGATCCGAATGCTCGGTCGCTTTCTGCTTCCCTTTTGAGGTTGTCCTCCGGGAAGATTCGGGTTTGTGGCCTTTTTCAGCAATAAGTTGGGCCATCATGTCCTTCAATTGGAGAAGTGTCTCCTGTTGCGCCTGGAGCATGACCTGGTGTTCGTTCACTCTCTTGGCTATGTCCTCAGGATTTCCCGCCATGTAAGCAGATACTTCTTGTGGTCCGACCGAGCTCGAAGATTGAGATTCGGCTATTGCCGAATGCTCATCACTTGTTGTAATTCCTTTGGCCAACTTTTGATAGTTAACCGGGCGAATAGCTCCTGTCTGAGTCCGAGTATGCCTATAGACTCCCTCAAATTCATCACAAATTTCCCGAACAGTCGGGGAATGACTTGTTTGTGACTCATCAGAATCAGGATGTGAGGATTTGCCTCTGCCGACCATGTTGATGGTGACCTCAGGATATTCAATTTCAGAGGTCTTCTTCTTGTGGCGACGCTGTCGTTTAGCAGGTCTAGCGACATTCGTCAACCTATTAAACACCGATTGCCTAGGCGTCGATGAGCAACAACTGCATTCGGAGAGGACAGCAGAAATGAGCCGTTCACACTGGCATGAATGAGCCACTTGCTGTGTTGGCTTTCCTCTTGACAGCAATTCACGCAGGTCGGAGACCTGAGAAAGATCTCGTGAAGGTGGAGATGGAACCCCCTGCCCTTGGATGGGTTGAACATGAATCTCAAATCCATGTTGTCCCTTTTGAACCTGACGGACCGTGTCATGCTCTTGATAAGAAACACGAGAGTCGCGTTTAGGTTTATAAACACGAGGCTGAGGCCTGTGTTTGATTGATGGACTAGATCCTTGTGGATCTTGTCCTGATTGAACGCACACTTGTGGTGTGCGTTTTGATGTTGAAACAGACCCCTGAGGGTCGTTCTTTGTTTGAACGCACACTTGTGGTGTGCGTTTAGATGAAGAAACAGATCCCTGAGGGTCGTTCTTTGCTGGAACGCACACTTGTGATGTGCGTTTGGTTGATAACCCAGACCCCTGAGAGTCGGGTTTTGATTGAACGCACACTTGTGGCGTGCGTTTGTTTGATGACCCAGACCCCTGAGGGTCGGGTTTTGATTGAACGCACACTTGTGGCGTGCGTTTGTTTGATGACCCAGACCCCTGAGGGTCGGGTTTTGATTGAACGCACACTTGTGGCGTGCGTTTGTTTGATGACCCAGACCCCTGAGGGTCGGGTTTTGATTGAACGCACACTTGTGGCGTGCGTTTGTTTGATGACCCAGACCCCTGAGGGTCGGGTTTTGATT
This sequence comes from Asparagus officinalis, assembly GCF_001876935.1. NCBI lineage: Eukaryota > Viridiplantae > Streptophyta > Magnoliopsida > Asparagales > Asparagaceae > Asparagus > Asparagus officinalis. The sequence continues at coordinate 70,191,239 of NC_033795.1, read as the reverse complement.
GAACGCACACTTGTGGCGTGCGTTTGTTTGATGACCCAGACCCCTGAGGGTCGGGTTTTGATTGAACGCACACTTGTGGTGTGCGTTTGGTTGTTTGAACAGACCCTTGAGGGTCTTGTTTTGACTGAACGCACGGTTGTGGCGTGCGTTTGAATGATTGAACGTGCCTTTGGAGGTCACGTTTTGGGACGCACTTTTGAGGTGTGCGTCTATGTTGAACAACGCGCCACTGAGGGTCGCGTTTGAGTTGAATAACCCGAGGCTCATAGTCGGGTTCATTGCCACGAAGTGTGCGTTCTGGAGCAGAAACGCACAGTTCGGGCACAAGCTCAGAAACGCAGTCTTTGCGTTGTGCAGTAGCTTGGCTGTTCCGCAAGTATGCTCGCCGTAAGGATCTTCTCCTTCGTCGAGCAGCATTTTTCTTAGCCTGTTTCAAGGCCTTGGCCGCGGCATCGTCGGCGTTGGTTGGGCTTTCCTCCGACATAGGTCTTTTTTGACCTATTATTTGCCGTAGTGATACGGGGGAGGAATCTTCAACTCGCAGAGCGAGTTTAAGGTCTTGGCCAAAGGAGAGGGCTTTCTTTGGCATCTCAGCAGTAGTGTTGACCTCCGTAGAGGTCCTGTGGGTATCACGCCTAGCTTTTGGGCTAAGGGACCCAGAGGAGAGGACCTCCTCATACTTGGCTTGGTCGAACTCTACGACGAGAGTTTCGACGGTGGTTCCTGTAAGGTGAACGTCGGATTGCGCCACCACTTCCTCGTCAGAGAAGCTAGTCCCCAGCGGAGTCGCCATCTTTTGTTTGTTGGAAATTTGATGTAAAAAGACAAAGAAAGAAAATTTGACTTGTATTCTCTCAAAATCGATTACAATTTGGATTCCGATTACAAAAGAGAGGAGAATGAATTTGATTCTCCCCTTTGTTTAAAACTGGGTTCTTCTTGGTAGCGGTGGAGTGCCTCCTTCGATTGATCGCGTCGAACTTGCTCTCCGTTGACGATCCGACCGTCCTTCTTCACTGGAACAATTGAAGTGCTTGATGACTTCGGTTTAGAACTCTTAACGAGTGTAAAGAACTCTGAACGAGTTAAGAACTCTGATAAGAGTTGTTGAAAACCGAATGTCTGGTTTGATGTGATTAACTTGCGTTGCAAGCTAATTAAGAACTCTTAACGAGTTTAAGAACTCAGAATGAGTTAAAACTCTGTAACAGAGTTGTTGGAACCGAAAATTCGGTTAATTGCCAAGTGGATGATACCTTTGATGAAAGGATCCTTCGGGATTTGATTAACTGATCGTTGATCAGTTCCTTGATCTCCCGAAGATCTCTTCCTTCCGATTACTCAACTGCCGAGATTTGTTGACCTTGGGTGGTTTTGATACCAGCTCCCCTCAACTCTTTGCGGTTTTGATCTCAGAAACCGATTGATCAACCTATCAACCCGCCAACCCCTTACTCAGTTGAGTAAGTTGGTTATTTATAGGGTGATGTGGAGTGCAACCAACCCCTATTTCCGCTCCTTTGTGGGCGAGAATCCCTCAGAACGTGGGATAACGGTTTTGAGGCCGTTCGACTTGCGTTTGAACAAGTCAAAACGCCTCAGTTGGCGTTATGGGCTTTAACTCTGCGTCCAAGGCTTGAGATGCAGAGTTAAATCTCTGTTAGAGATTTGAGACGCACAGGCCGTGTGCGTTGAAGCTCAACTCTGCGTCCAGAGTTTGGGACACGTAGTTGAACCTATTGAAGAACGCACGTTATGTGTGCGTTTGGTGCTTGAACTCTGCGTTGCAGAGTTAGACATTCGCTGGAGAACGCACAAGTTGTGTGCGTTTCGAATTTGAGAAACGCAGAATTAAACTTCTACGTTTGATAGAGATTGTTGACTTGTAACATCGTCTGCCATGACATTGCAAAGGCCATTGTTTATTGGTCTTTGCCTGTTATAAGATATGAGAGTCGTCAGATTGTAACTCTCACCAACGATCGTGAAGGCCACTGAATAGGGTTTTCATCAGCTGTCGGAAGCGTCGTCAAATTGTAACTCTTCTCGATCTGTGTGAAAAGTCTCCTATTTGCCCTTTCCGATTGTCGACCCGAAAGCTATTTGATTGTAGCTTTCGTTGTGAGAGCTTGACGGGAATCAACATCCATAGTGTTTTGAAGATGGATATTTGCCCACAGCTCTCTACCAAGCGACTCACCAACTAAGTCCAACCTTTTATTTCTGAAATCATTACACTGCTCATCAGCATCTCTAATAGTTGCTAATATAATATTAGTCATGCTGTTGTCGCAGCCATCAAGATCAATTGTCTCAGAGATGAGGCCTTGTTTATAGCGGTTGCAGAGTTGCGGATGCAGTGATTAGAAAGTCGTCTGATTGTAACTTCCATTATCAGGGCTTGATAGGGATTAGCTATCCATTGTGATTTTTAGACAGCCTACACCCTTCTATTAAACGAACGGTTCTATCGAGATCGTGGCTCGCCAGACCATCTACACGTGATCCCTTTGTCCTGCTTTGTAATCGAAAAGATGTACCAAAATATCTGGGAAGGAAGGAAGTAAGGGATGTTGAACGAGAACTACTCAATAACTTTTGGAAGGACAAAAATATGACAATGTAAGGAATATCAAAAGACCTATTTTATGACTTTTATTGTGTTTTCATCGATACATTTAGTAAGTTTTTTCATATGTAGGGAGACGTTAGTGTGGTCATCAAGTGATGCTTGGTAACTCGCAACGATGCATTGGAATTACTTAAAAGCGAAGTAATTGGTTATGACGTAAGTTCCCTTTTTTCCTCTTGTTTCACACAATGCACGTGTAGCATATAACCTTCAATTTTTTATTAAGTGCATTTCAGGTTATAGCCTCCTATGTTGTGCTTCTAAAGATGTTGATGGAGATGCATCCAAATTATACAAAGGACTTATACATCTGCAGCCCATGGGTTACTATAAGTGGATTCTTGATTGGAGATTATAAGTATTATTCATATATTATCTTCGATACTAAAAATAATTCTCTCTTTGGTTTTTTATAGAGATGCATCAATGAAAATAATCCGTCAAGTGTCGAACGCATGTTTAAGCCAATAACTAGTACACGTTTCCTCATACTTGATAAGATTATTTTCCCACTTCTAACTTCATTTCAATGGCATATGTTGGTGTTATCTATAAAAAATAGAAGGTTTCATCATTACTCTTCTCTATGCGGATATATGTCCGACGCCATTGATTTTAGAGTGAAGCTTATGACATCCATCCCCGATGAGTGGAATATGAATATTAGCTCTTGTCATGAGGTAGAAAGTGTTGATGTACCTCAACAATGTGGGTGAGTGTATTCAACCTATTTCTATGTTTTTTTGCTGTATTTGACGATACATAGAATTTATATCGTGCGGTTCCATGAAAATTTTTATATTCATACTTCCTATTTTTGTACTTGCTTGCAGTAGCCTAGATTGTGGGGTGTTCTTGATGTCATATATGTTTAGTCTCATATCCGGCCAAGCAATGTCAATAGATTAAAAGGATTGTGCAAGATATAGAGCTTATATCGTAGCTCTATTTCTATCCGAATGTATATTTTCCATAATTGTAATATGTTTAATGTATGCGGTTATACTTTTACATTCCATCTACTATTCTTTTAATCCATGTATCGGTTGATTTCAGGATATAAATAATCACCACAAGCTCACTTCCCTGGATGCTAGATGCCATCTATCCTTTTTTTTCCTGTTGATTGTTGTAAATCATCAGATGCCATCTATACTTTTATATTTCGTCTATTATTCTTTTAAGGCCCTTGGGCAATTTCAATGTTGAATTTGGCCCTTCGAACTTACTGATTCTTCAAAGATTGGTGGGTTGTTGAACGGGTTCGAAACTATGAGGATGAATAACCCCTTTTGACAGTCTTGATGGTGAATCTTTGGTGGTTTTTGCTTTGGAGAATCAGAGAGCAGGAAGCTTTGTAGGAATTAGCCATTATAGCAAACAAAAATAAAGCCTTTAACCCAAGTTTGCAACTATCTATTACATTCTTTATTATTCTTTGCATGTTGAGAGTTGTTTATATACTTAAAATTATTCCTAATGATGCTTGTTTAAGCCGTTAAACCTTCGAGACGAGTAATGAGCCAGCTAGAAAAGGAAAAACAAGAAAGAAGAAAGAAGAGGGAAAACTGGATTTAAGTTAAAATTGTTCTGTAATATGTGTATCTGAAATACGTGTGAATATGTTTTGTAACATTTCTCATCTTTTGACTAAGTTTGTGACTGTGAATGTATCTGAAATATGTGTGAGTATGTTTTGTAACATATATGAGTGTGAATGTATCTCAAATTGGTCATTGTTAAAATTTGTTACATATCTCAAATTTGTGCAATTAGTTGTGACTGTGAATGTATCTCAAATTGGTCATTGTTAAAATTTGTTACATATCTCAAATTGTGACTTTTAATGTAGTGGTGAGTTTGTAGCATATTTCAGCTTGTGACTGTGTTTGTGATTGAAAATGTAGTGTGTTAAGTGTAGAGGATGTTTTGTAACATATCTATGTTTGTGATTGAAAGTGTAGCGGGTTATATTTCAGCTTGTGACTATGATGTAGCATGTTAAGTGTAGAGGATGTTTTGTAACATATCTATGTTTGTGATTAAAAGTATAACGGGTTATCTATAAGTGTAGCGTGTTATCCTATAAGTGTAGCGTGTTATCCTGTAAGTATAGCGGGTTACACAATAAGTGTAGCGGGTTATACTACAAGTGTAGTGGGTTATCTGTAAGTGTAGCGGGTTATCCTGTAAGTGTAGCGAGTTACATTGTAAGTGTAGCGAGTAAAGCTACAAGTGTAGTGGGTTATACTGTAAGTGTAGTGTGTTACACTAAGTATAGCGTGTTACACTACAAGTGTAGCGGGTTACACTACAAGTGTAGCGGGTTACATTACAAGTGTAGTGGGTTACACTGCAAGTGTAGCGGGTTATCCTGTAAGTGTAGCGTGTTATCCTATAAGTGTAGCGGGTTATATTATATGTGTAGTGGGTTACACTGTATGTGTAACGGGTTACACTGTAAGTGTAGCGGGTTACACTATAAGTGTAGCCTGTTACACTGTAAGTGTAGCTAGTTACACTATAAGTATAGTGGGTTATCCTGTAAGTGTAGCGGGTTAACACTAAGTGTAGCGGGTTATCCTGTAAGTGTAGTGAGTTATCCTGTAAGTGTAGTGGGTTACATTGTAAGTGTAGCATATTAAACTTTAAGTGTAGAGAATGTTTTGTAACATATCTATGTTTGTGATTGAAAGTGTAGCGGGTTATATTTCAGCTTGTGACTATGTTTGTGATTGAAAGTGTAGCGGGTTATATTTCAGCTTGTGAATGTGTTTGTGATTGAAAGTGTAGTGTGTTAAGTGTAAAGGATGTTTTGTAACATATCTATCTTTGTGATTGTAAGTGTAGTGGGTTATCTTGTAAGTGTAGCGGGTTATCCTGTAAGTGTAGTGGGTTACACTATAAGTGTAGCGGGTTACACTGTAAGTGTAGCGGGTTACACTGTAAGTGTAGCGGGTTACACTGTAAGTGTAGCGGGTTATAATGCAAATGTAACAGGTTATCTGTAAGTATAGCGGGTTATCCTGTAAGTGTAGCGGATTACATTGTAAGTGTAGCGGGTAAAACTACAAGTGTAGCGGGTTATATTGTAAGTGTAGCGGGTAAAACTACAAGTGTAGCGGGTTACACTGTAAGTATAGCGGGTTACACTGTGAGTGTAGCGGGTTACACTGTAAGTGTAGCGTCTTACACTGTTAATGTAGCGGGTTATCTTGTAAGCATAGTGGGTTACACTATAAGTGCAACGGGTTACACTGTAAGTGTAGCGGGTTATCCTGTAAGTGTAGCGGGTTACACTGTAAGTGTGGCGTGTTATACTATAAGTGTAGTGGGTTACACTATAAGTGTAGCGGGTTACACGGTTAGTATAGTGGGTTATCCTATAAGTGTAGCTGGTTACACTATAAGTATAGGGGGTTATCCTATAAGGGTAGCGGGTTATACTGTAAGTGTAGTGTGTTACACTGTAAGTATAGCGGGTTACACTGTAAGTGTAGCGAGTTATCTTGTAAGTGTAGCGGGTTACACTATAAGTATAGCGGGTTATCCTGTAAGTGTAGCGGGTTACATTGTAAGTGTATCACGTTATACTGTAAGTGTAGTAGGTTATCTTATAAGTTTAGCGGGTTGCACTTTAAGTGTAGCGTGTTACACTGTAAGTGTAGTGGGTTACACTGTAAGTGTAGCAGGTTACACTGTAAGTATAGCATGTTACACTGTAAGTGTAGTGTGTTACACTGTAAGTATAGTGGGTTACACTCTAAGCATAACGTATTACCATGTAAGTGTAGCGGGTTATACTATAAGTGTAGCGGGTTATCCTGTAAGTGTAGCGTGTTACACTATAAGTGTAGCGTGTTATCTTATAAGTGTAGCGGGTTATCCTGTAACTGTAGTGGGTAACACTGTAAGTGTAGAGGGTTATCCTGTAAGTGTAGCGGGTTATCCTATAAGTGTAATGGGTTACATTGTAAGTGTAGCGTGTTATCATGTAAGTGTATCATGTTATGCTAAAAGTGTAGCGTGATAGAATGAAAGCGTAGAGGGATAGACTTATGACAAACCAGGCCTTAAACATTTATCTTACATCCAAAATTAAGAGAAAAGCATGCCTTCTATTGATCCAAAAGTATAACATAACTCTCGATCATACAAACACATAACAAACACATAGCAAATTATGCTAAAAACATGTCTTACATTGATTCAAAAGTATGCCACTTTCACAAAACTATAACACAAAAGTCATGCATATTTATAATATATCTAGTCCGCAATAGGTTGTCTACATGTTCTATGGTTGTGACCATACTGTTGACATCTACTACATTTTAATTCTTTATGGGGATTCAATCCTGAAGGAATGCGCTTTGTTCTTGGTCTTCCATGAAGAATTGATGTTGTCGACGGTTGAATCACCATATTTTTATCATTTACATGTGGCTTGTCATCATTAGGAATTGGGTATATAGAAAAGGAGTAGCATTTGCGGTATGTTTCCAAACTAAAGTAGTGAGAAATATATGAGTAAAGTATGTCGTTATTTTGTCGAATTACCATAGCCGCATGTTTGCAAGGTAGCCTGACAACTTGTCATTCATGACAAGTGCATGTATGCTCATTCAAATCTACTTCAACGGTGGGGAAATCATAGACCTCATACCTTCCCATAGTAGAAAGAATAGCAGAAAGACAACGTGATTGCTTATTGATTTGAATGAGATGCTCTTCCACAGTAGGAACAAATGTTGTGGTCCACTTGTGGGATTTCTCCGGCCTTTTAAAACTCATCCTCATCATTTTCTTACGAATATTATCAAGTGTTTGGGTAATTGGCAAATAACGAGCTTCTTTGATCCAAGCATTGAATGACTCCGCTAGGTTTGATGTCAACCATCCATATCTACATGCATGTCAATAAATGGTAAGTAGAGATGTGCATATAACTAAATGATTTCCATTTAAAATTGTAAGTTTTTAATATTAACCTCTTCCCAGGAAAATAGCTATTAGCCCAATTTTCTGGACTCATCCGCAACAATTCATTATACGCGATCTCAGATTTGTTCCGTAGCTCGTTGCACTCATTGTTATAGGAACGAGTAGTGTATGCATAAGTTGTCCACTTCATAATTTGCACACATTCATCTCGTAAAGGTGGTACAATGCCTTTCTTTGATAAGTTATTCTTAAAATTAGCCAAAAGATGACGAATACAATAAGAGTGATGCGACCATGGAAAGTATTTCTTAACGGAATTCTGAAGCCCTTTGTCCCTATCAGAGATTAAAACCAGCTCATCATGTGGAGTATACGGATCTTCATCGTTGAAGAAATGTCTCGAATGCATTCCAAAAATCATTCTCAATTACTCTCATTCTCCATCCTGCATATGCAAATTGCTACGGGAAACATTCCCCCATCTCCATTTAGAGCAGTTACGGCAAGTAAAGTTCCTTTATACCTATAACCGGGATGGTAGCAATTATGAATGAAAGTATAATAAATTTATGAAGAATGGTACATTAATGCAAGTTTTGATTAGATTGAGCTCTACCATACCTATCAAAAAGATGAGTACCATCCAAGAATAACATTGGTCTGCATCCCTCCATAAACTCCTTCCAACAAGCATAATAAGATACGAAAACTCTTGTAAATCTTCCATCTTCATGCTCTAAGTGAACAATTGATCCCAGATTAGTTTCCATAACTTTATCTTTATACCATCAGAGTTGGTCATATGAATATTTAGTATCACCATATAATTCACATTAGGCTAGCTCTTTTCCCCACCAAACCCTATGATAAGGAATGTCCAATCCAAATTCCATTTTAAGCTTCTTCTGGAAATCAATTAGGCGATAAAGGGGTTGTTCCTTTAAGATGGATTTGAGATGATTAGCATTTCACTTGCGAGATGCCTGGCTATATCCATCCTTTCCTATGCCTCCTCCTAAACAACTATGAGTACTATAGATTTTTTTTACATAGAATCTATCATTATCTCTACGACTGGTATAATGAACCATCCAGTCATAGTTTACGGCCTTTCATTTTACTGTCACTCTTCTATGTTCATTTTTTACAAAAACAAAGTTAAACCCTTGTGCAATAGAGTAATTACTTAAACTCCACCGACAATGCTCAACATCATCAGATTCTGGACCAACACTTCTAACTGCATTGTGCCATGCAAGAGGAATCATACTAGAGCTCCCAACTTCCCAAGACCTATTTTGTGAAGAAGAAGGATTTTGTGAATAAGATACATGTTCTTCACTAGAAGGGATGTACGGATTCCTATTTTGTGAATAAGATACATGTTCTTCACTAGAAGGGATGTACGGATTCCTGCATAGAAAATTGTACAAGAGTTTAAAGAAATTGAGAACTTTAGAATTAAGAAGGGATGTACGGATTCCTGCATAGAAAATTGTACAAGAGTTTAAAGAAATTGAGAACTTTAGAATTAATGGTAAAAGTATTAATGTATATCAAATGTGTAAATTACCTTATATGGACGGTATTACATTATTGCCCAAATAATATCTCTCGATCCATCTCAGCATTCATGACAACTACATTCTCCTTGCAACTTTGATGTATATTGAACATTATCGATACATCATCATCATCACATACACGCACATACATTTCTTGTGTGTGGGGTACTTCGTAAGTCAACTGCATCATGCCTGCATTACAAACAATTAGACTCTGCACCGCAACCACCGAATCATTGTAACTCTCATTGACATTTAATTTAAAAAGTGATTATTTCCTCTAAAATCCGTCAATGCACAATACAATTCTTCATCCATTTATGTGAAATTAATCAAAGATAGACAACTAAAATCAAATTATGTGAAATTATGTGAAATTAATCAAAGATTATGTAAATTAACGACTGATCGATAAAATCAAATTTAACTAAAATTGCATCAAATATAACAAATTGAACTAATTTGTATGACTTCATGATTAATAATGAGAAATTAATGTGAACTAATCATGTCAAATAATTAACGTGAAATTATATGAAATTAATGAGTGGTTGAATAGTAACAAATGTAACTAACACTTTTATCAAATATAACAACTTTAACTAATTTTTATGAATTCATGAATAACAATTTCAAATAATTTTTATTTGTTATACTATCAAATTTAACTAATTTTCATGAATAGCAATGTCAAATAATTCATGAATAAGAGGATGAATTAATGCAATAAACTTAGTAGATGAGTAAATTGCAAAATTATACCTTTAATTGTTAAGAAAGTGATGAATATCTACTAAAATCACATCATACACATTAATAGAGTTGAGAATTTAATGATGGATTGATAAGTGGGTGAAAATTAATTGATGGGTTTAATGGAAGAATTTAGTATTAATGGATGAGAGAGGGAGTTAATTGGGAAATGGAGAAAGGGAGGAGGGAGAGAATGGGAGAGAACGGGATTTATTTTCCTACCATTTCTCTCCTCTCCCACACGGGATAGCAGAGGAACAGGGGAACATCGGTTCCTCTCCCTCCATCTCTCCCTCTCTCTCTAAATTTTTAATATTTTATATTTTTAAAGGGGCCCACTTAATAAAGAGCACATTAGTAAACTGCAAAGGGTAGAGTTGGAATTAAAAAAAATTTTGGGGCCTACACATACAAGTATTGTATTTTGTATGATGGGCTTAAAGATAAATACAAAAAGCTATTTGGGTTTATGGATACAACAAATAGTGATTGGGTTTATAGGTAAAGAAGAGTAAATATTTTGGGCTAGAAATAAAAAGCCCTAAATATAAACAACATACAACAATAATAATTATTACTGTATAATATTGATTCAGATGTAGCAATATATTGCATAATAGTAAAAATCACATAATTACAATCATCATAAAATACATACTACTAAATATAGTAATAAGTTGAGTATAGAATAATCAATAAAAAAATCAATGCATTTAAATAAGTAACGAACAAATTGACAGCATAAAGCTCAAAAATAAGTTAAAACATACAAAAAACGTTGAATACACTGAAACATAAATGCTATTAGGAATTATCTTTTATATTAGTTATAAAAGAATAATAACTAATGTAACAAAATAACTATATAATTAGTAACTCAACTCTAAACTTAAAAATATAAATAATGCCTGAATATCAAAATATAAATACATCGCTCTTAGAAATAACAAAACCAATATGAACATTACTAAAATAACCTAAATAAGATAAAACTGACTGATAAGAAAACCATGTGCTGAAAATATTATGAGTTGAATAAATAAAGAGTAAGAATGTAATGCATATGTAGAATATTAAAATCATGAACTTATTAATGTATATCACTAAAAATATGAACAATATACAATAATCTAAAATATAAGTAAATAATAGATGGTATGATAGAAAAAGCACAGACATACACAATTTAGATATGCAAAAATATATTTAAACACAAGAAAATAATCTGAATATCAGATATGCGATGTAATATATATATGAAATCTAAAGCAATGCAAAACACTTAATGAAATGATTTGAACAATTGAAAATATATAAGTAATAATTTTCATTAGACTATGTTACTAATACATTTTTAATAAAAAATATACAATATAACATTGTGTGTGATGCATGAAATAATGTAATAAATAATACAGGAATCAACAAATCAAATGTTACACGAGTCAAATCAAAGAAAACATAGTCGTAAAAATAATAACATATATAATAATCACTGCTGGATTTTCTACTTTTAGCGATGGACAAATCCGTCGCTATAAGTCGATATTCCGTCGCTAAAACTTTTAGCGACGAAAAAAATAAAATTCCGTCGCTAAAAGTTCGACGCTATTACTGGGGTCCCTAAAAATACTTTTAGCGATGAAATTTCTGTCGCTAATTATTAGCGACGGTTTATTAGCAACGGTAAAATAGTCGCTATTTTAAAAAATAAAAAATTAAAAAAACATTAGCGACGACTTTTCCGTCGCTAATAATTCTTTAGCGACGGTAAATCCGTCGCTAAAACTATATTAGCGATGTAATTTCCGTCGCTAATATATTTTTAAAATAGTCAGATATGATTTCGTGCATGTTTTCCGTCGCTAAATAATCAATTAGTGACGGAATTTCCGTTGCTAAAATTTTATTTAGCAACGAAATTTCCGTCGCTAAAAATTTAAAAAAAATTTGGAAAATATTTTGAAAATTGAAAAAATCCTGTACAATATCGATAATAATGTTTAAAAACCTGTTCAATCAGCAGTATAATATTCAATCTCACATCACATCTCACGCATATATCACACATTTAATTCAATAAAAGCAAGTAAAAAGTTTCTCGACGGGTACATAATAAATATTGTTTATACAACACAAGAAATTGTTTTCAAAGTTATATTAAGGACAATCAATCCTCCTGATCATCATCATCCTCATCCTCAACACCAGCCGCATTATGACTACCCCCGGTTGCACCTTGTGAAGAAGTACCGGCCTGTAAATATAAATCAAATGTTAACAAGTGTGTGTAAACGTTAATAAGAGTACAAATATAAATATACTACAACACAACACCACAACATCACAACACAACACCACAACACCACAACACAACAACACACAACACTACACCATCACAACACAACACAACACTACACTGCACAACACATCACCACACATCACACCACAACACAACAACACCACCACAAATCCTCCAACCTCACCCACCAACCAACAACACTCCCCCTCCAACACTACGCACGCATACACCATCAACACCACCATCACATAAAAACATTATAAGTATATATTTTGAGGTTTGTGTTAGGGTTAGAGTTAGGGTTTGTGTGTAACAGTTTGTATCAGTGTGTATCAGTATGTACAATATCATCTAATTAAAAAAAACAAAGTATATATATTACCTGTGACGACAAAAACCGTCTCCTATATGCCTCCTGAGCCTCCTGAGGCAGAGTCGACATGAATTGTGTGAACTCCAATTCGGTCTGCTCCCGGCGCCTCCGTTCTTCCTCTAGAGCCCGCTGATATGTTGTTTGCTGCGACTGCCAATCTTCAATCGCTTTTAATCGCTGCTCTATCGAGTCTTGATATGAACTGCTTCCTGGTGTTCCTTGTGGTGCTGCAGACTCATAGGTGCTACTAGACTCGTGCGGCCTCTGCTCGGATCCTCTCCATCGGTATCTATTCTTCCTACTAGGTCCAATGACCGTCTCGATGATGGAGTCCTCCTCCTCTCTACTTAGCCGGGCAGGAGTGTTAGAACAGACCTGAGACTGAGTCAATTGCTCCTATACCTTGGCATGTAATTTCTCCTGCGATATATGAAAACAACCCGGGCAAGTCGACTTACTAATGATGCATTAATATGAAATTGAATATATAAATGAACTACTACTTACAGCCAGATCCTTATTCTTTGCTTTCTTCTCTTCATCGGCGTAATTCGGGCTCCAGGAAGTCAGAAAACGATCTGCAAAATGTCTGAGATCTCCCCTTCCCTATTTTATTCAAATATATCATTAACCCATAACACATAAATTATACTCAACTTAAAAGCCAATATATTATATACCTCAAGCTCTAATTGATGATAATGCTGGCAGAAGGACATGGAGCCCTCGTGATGCTCGTAACTGCGAGGCGCGTTGCGATTCCTTTTTGCTATTTTAGCTTGAGCCTGCAAAACAATGTCAAATCGAAATAATATAGAAATTCAAACAATAAATTAAAAATATATACTTCAATAATACCTGAATTTCAGCCGTGTCCCAGTAATCACGAAGTGCAAAAAAATCTACTCCATCCACACGCTCGTCAAGATGCCAGAATCGCTCCCAATCTTCTGTTATTTGGACAAAATATTTTTTCTTTATCTCAAACCGCCATCTCTTGAACGATAAATTGATTTGCCCAAAGCAGTACGTCCAGGCACAAATATTATCGTCAAGAAAGAAAAATCGCTTCAGCATATAAAGAAAAAATAGATACAAATCAGTGTATTAAACATAATAATAAACTAATAACTAATAATGATGAAAATTAAAATAAATGACTCACACATATATATCTCCAACAAGCCACCAGCGCATCAATCCGCTACGATTTCCACGTTAAAAAAATGTTGAAGAAATCGTGTCTCCTGGCTAAAGCGGCAAGGAAATTGTTGAAAGCATTAGCAAAGGCCCCGACAGGCACTCCGTTTTCCCATCGAATCACAGCCCTCCGATTAATATCAGGGATGAGGTTCGTTTCCTTGGTAGCATTGCGACCGCATCTAGGAGGTCGCCAGGTACCTGCGAAACAAAGAATCGAATGAAACAATGAATCAATCTATATTTGCGAAAAAAATTTAAAATAATAACCAATAAACTATAAAACTTTATTCATACCTTTCAGTTCAAGGCATCTACGCTTTGCTTGTTCGTACCTATGTTGCGCGATAGGGCGCACCGCATGATAAGAATCACAATCCCCCTTCACCTTGGCCGGACCGTGGACTCGCTGATCCGTAATAGAATCTGGCGGTAGTGCCGTAGCTTCTAAAGCTGCGCTATACGGCTCAAATCTTCTCTCCTCCAATACATCTGCATGCGTTGGCGGTGGTATCTCCGCATGCTGTGTAGGATCAGCCTGTGTCTCTACGTCATGTGGAGCATCTCCGCGTGATGTGTCCTGTGGCTGCGAGTCATGTGTAGCATCTCCTCCTCTTGTGTAGTAAATAAAAAAATATTAGGCTCATGTTAATAGTTTATAGAAATGCACAGATATAACAAATAAATAAAAATACCTGACGTAGAGGCATGTGCGTCGCCTCCAGAATGTCTACCAAATAGTCTCTCAAGCGCTTTCTTACGTAATCCTTTTGTCATCTATACTTTGAAAACATAATGAATATCCAACAAAAGTATATAATGCAAATAATTAATAAAATAGCACATGGCAACAGAATCGTGTGTACATGATGTCCAGTTAAACAGATAATACAAAGGCAATAATGTAATACATGACACACCGTGATACATGATAACCAAAATAGAATATGATGGTCATGTGTCTTGAGTCCTAAAATCTTTCTGTCCTCAATATGCACATTTGCTGAAATGTTTGAAGCATAACCATCCGGTGTCTTCACGGACTTTAGAAAAAAACACATATTGTGCACCTCATCCTTCGACAGTGTGACACGGGAGGCTGGGAGTTTAAACTTTCCATCGCCCTTATCTATAGCTTGCAGTTCCGGACGAATGTTCAATTCTGCTAGGTCTCGACGTGCTCTTAAGTCATCTTTCGATTTTTTCCCGTCCTGCAACAAAGTGTTCAAGAGATTCTCGCATATGTTATTCTCGATGTGCATGACATCCAAGTTGTGACGTATTTTTAAACTTCTCTAATATGACAGCTGATAAAATATGCTGAATTTTGACCATCCATGCGGAAGTTCGGTGCCCTTTGAGACACGCCCATGCGACTGGACATTGCGAGGCTTATTTCCTTTCGATTTTCCCTTTCCCTTCCATTTTTGCTTCAATATTTTTCTCCTAACCCCAAATGGATTTTCTTTGTTGAATCTTTTTTTCCAAATATTTTTCTTAGGTAAAGGATGTAGAAGCTCAAATATTTCTTCTCCGGTCAGCCTTGGTGGTGCCGGTCTACTTTCTGGATTGCCGTCGAACTTTCCTACTAACTTTCTGAACTTGTGCCCTGTTGGCAACCATCTTCTGTGTTGCCAATAACAAAATTTACGGCTGTACTTCAGGAACTTTTCCTCATAGTCTGACATGCAAATCGGACAAGCAATCTGACCCTTCGTCGACCATCCAGACAGGTTAGCGTATGCCGGGAGGTCATTAATTGTCCACATGACTATTGCCCGCATACAGAAAGACTCCTTACCATAAGCATCATAAGTGCTGACACCTTTTCCCAGAGAAGCTTCAGGTCGTCAATTAATGGTTGGAGGAAAACATCGATGTCATTTCCAGGAGAATATATTCCAGGGTTCAAAATTGACAGTATCATGTACGGTTGCTTCATGCACATCGACGGCGGCATATTGTATGGTGTCAGCAACACTAGCCAGGTAGACCAAGCAGAGCTCATTAATCCAAACGGATTAAATCTGTCGCTAGCAAGCCCCAGCCTAATATTCCGAGACTCTTTACCGAAGTCGGGGTATATACAGTCAATGTGCTTCCATGCCTCACCGTCCGCAGGATATCTCATTTTCCCGTCCTCTTTGCGGTCTGTCGAGTGCCATCACATATTCTCAGCCAGCTCGGTAGACATATAAAACCGCTGCAGCCAAGGAACAATTGGAAAATATCGGAGAACCTTCGCAGGGATTCTGCTCTGCTTATTGGATGCACCACCTTCGGATGTGCTTGTAGCTTCTCCTTTCCAACGTGATACATGACACGTCAGACATTCCTCCAGAGCTTCATTACCCTTATTGTACAAGATGCAGTCGTTAGGACAGGCGTCTATCTTCTTGTAATCAAGCCCCAGCGTATCAACAATCTTGTGAGCTTCGTAATAGGTCACGGGGATGCTTTTCTCGCTGCCTGGAATGACTTTCCTCAACAAATCTAATAACATCTCAAAATGTGTAACAGCCATCCCACTGAGTGTTTGGATATGAATAAGCCTCAGCATAAAAGAAAGCCTTGTGAACTCCTTACACCCCTCGTATAACGGTGACTCGTTTTCTTCAACAACTCTCATCAATCGATCTACATCTTGAGACACATCATTAGTGTTGACATCACTCATCGACGGCGCTGCAAGAATATCTTCTAACATATCAGTCGTGTCAACTGTCGGATTACTGACTTCAGTGAATTCTTCCTCTGATTGTATCACCGGGACGCCTTCATCGTGATGACTCTAAAATACATAAGAGCTATCAAATCCATTGATTGACAGATGAAAACTTACGTCACTCCTAGCGAGCATTTTACCGTTCCTGCAATTCTTACAAGGACAAAAAATCGACCCGCTTAGCGACCGTAGAGGGTTTGTGTCAGAGTAGGCTAAGAAAACTTCTATCCCATCCTTGTACCGGGTGTCTAGATGTCTTCGATCACGTGGTATGCTCATGAACGATTTGTCAGGAACTGTCCGCATCTATAATTTAAAAATTAATAGAAGTGAGCATATCCCGACATATATCATTTTAATTTAGGGATGTAAACGTGTGTTCAGAGGACCGCAGGTGTGACCGGCTATCAGAGGAAGGCTTCTATCCCATTAGGTATGTAAACGTGACGTGTATATGTATTTATGTGCGTTCAAGTGTACTTTTAATTCGTTAAAATTTCGGCAGTACCTACCCACTGTTCTCCGAGTACACTATAGTGGGAAGGATATACGCATGCATATCCCTCCGCAATTTGTACACGGAGAACAACGAGTAAGCGCCGCAGAAACTCTGACAAAAAGAAAGTACACAAGAACACAAGTAAATACATATATACACGCCATGTTTACATACCTAACCCGTCCACACTGGACAGATCCAATAAATATTTATATATAAGCCCCCTCTCACATACGCGTACAAAAAAGTTATCGGACCGAACAAGATGGTCTCGTATCCGCCAACAATCTTGTACGCGTATGTGACAAGTAAATAAAGAGATTATATATAGTATTTATTAGACGGGGTATTCTACGGCTTGAAAATATGAGTGTACGATGTGTGTAGTTTCTGAGTAATTAGCGATATAATAGTTACGCTAACCCCCTATCCTCACCCTCACCCCCACCCTCACCCTCACCTAACCCTAACCCTAACCCTCAACCTCACCATCACCCCCACCCTCACCCTCACCCTCAACTCTCCCTAACCCTCACCCTCACCCTCACCCTCACCCTCCCCTAACCCTAACCCTAACCCTAACCTTAACCCTCAAACTCACCCTCACACTCACCCCAACCCCTCACCCTCTGCCCTCACCCTCACTGATCCCTAACCCTAACCCTCACCCTAACCCTAACACCTGCCTAACCCTAATCCTAACCCAAACCCTCACCTTCACCCTCCCCTAACCCAAACCCTAACCCTCAACCCTCAACCCTC
This sequence comes from Asparagus officinalis, assembly GCF_001876935.1. NCBI lineage: Eukaryota > Viridiplantae > Streptophyta > Magnoliopsida > Asparagales > Asparagaceae > Asparagus > Asparagus officinalis. The sequence goes on along the minus strand of NC_033795.1, from coordinate 70,173,484 downwards.
ACCCTCACCCCTAACCCTCACCCTAACCCTAACACCTGCCTAACCCTAATCCTAACCCAAACCCTCACCTTCACCCTCCCCTAACCCAAACCCTAACCCTCAACCCTCACCCCTCACCCTCACCCCCACCCCCACTCCTCACCCATAATCCTAACCCAAACCCTAAACTAACTCTAACCTTAATCCTCAAACTCACTCTCACCCTCACCCCCACCCCTCACCTAACCCTAACCCCTCACCTAACCCTAACCCTAACCCTAACCCTCGCCTAACCCTAACCCTCGCCTAACCCTAACCCTCGCCTAACCCTAATCCAAACCCAAACCCTAACCCTCACCCACACCTTCACCCTCCCCTAACCCTAACCCTAACCTTAACCCTCACCCTCACCCTCACCTAACCCTAACCCTAACCCTAACCATCACTTAACCCTAATCCTAACCCTCGCCTAACCCTAACCCTCACCTAACCCTAATCCTAACCCTAACCCTCGCCTAACCCTAATCCTAACCCAACCCCTAACCCTAACCCTAACCCTAATCCTAACTCTAACCCAAACCCTCACCGAACCCTAACCCTAACCCTCGCCTAACCCTAATCCAAACCCAAACTCAAACCCTAACCATCACCATCACCCCCACCCTCACCTAACCCTCGCCTAACCCTAATCGTAACCCAAACCCTAACCCTAACCCTAATCCTAACTCTAACCCTAACCCTCACCGAACCCTAACCCTAACCCTAACCCTCGCCTAACCCTAACCATAACACTAATTAAATTTAATTTTTTATATCATAATTTCATCAAGATAAACATTTTTTATTAGGGTTTGGGTTTTTTGCACATTTTTTTTGTTTTACCAAAATTAAACTCTAATTGTAAAAATTAAATTATAATTGCAAAAATTAACAAATCCCTCTTTCTCTCTCCCCCATTAGGGTTTGGGTTTTTTGCACATTTTTTTTGTTTTACCAAAATTAAACTCTAATTGTAAAAATTAAATTATAATTGCGAAAATTAACAAATCCCTCTTTCTCCCCCCCCCCTTTCAATCTCTCCTTCTCTCTCCCTCTCTCTCGTCGGCCGACGCCGGCGGCCGTTGGCCGGCTCGCTGCCGGCGTCG
>NC_033795.1:70159911-70171360 GCF_001876935.1 Asparagus officinalis | reverse complement strand
CCCATTGTTTTTCTTCTTCAAGGATTCTTAACCCATTAAAACACTCCCTTTTAAAACCCCACAACCCCAAAAAAAATTCTGATTTCTCCTCCTTGGCCGAAATTCCTCTTCTCTCAAGGCTAGGGTTCATCTCATCTTCAAGCTCAAGACTTGATTTTTTTAGAGTTGAGTTTTCAAGCTCTTGATTTGGGTAAGCTTCTCTTTAAGAACTCTTTTTTGTTTTGCATTCTTAGTTAAGAATCCATAGGTTTTACAAGAAAGATTGAAACTTTATTCTTGTAATGAGGGTATGCAATAAATTTGTATGCAAAGATCATAGTTTTTTGCCCTCATGAGTTAGGTTTTGTGAAAAAGATTGAATCTTGAAGATGAGTTTTGAATATGGCTGAAATTTTGAGGGGTTTTATGCAAAAAGAAGGCCGAACATTGTTTAGGGGTTCATTTGCAAATAGTGGCCGAAATTGGTTGAGGGACTTGTTTGAAAAGTGGCAGAAATTTTAGGAGTTTGGGTTGTGTATCCATGGCCTAAACTTTGAGGGGTATTATTACAAAGTTGCCCGAAGATTGAAGGGGCTTTTTTGCAAAATAGCCAAACTTTAAAGAGGCTTTTTGCAAAAAAGGCCAAACTTTAAAGGGGATTTTGCCAAAATTTGTGATGTCGAGGATGATGGGATTTCTCTCTTCGATCATGGCCAAATTCGAACGTGTTCGTGACTAAAATTTAACATCGAATATGAGGGGTATTTTAGGTATTTCACCCAAAAAGTTGGTCATGAGGGTTTTTGTAGGGTGAAAATTTGAATTCCCGAAAATAGGGAGTTTCGTTTGTATTAATAAGAAAGCTTATTACAAACTAATGATCAAATGTTTACACTGCAAAAGGAGGTGACGAAGAAGCCACCACCAACCCGCCAAGTCTGGAAGCCGAAGTCTGAAGTAGCAACTCAGGTCAAAAAGCAACCATTGCAGCCTTCAAAGCAAGGCCAATCTCCGGCGAATCAACCAAAGTCGCCATTAATTCCAATAGCTTCTCCGGGAGATCATGCAGAACCATCCCGAAGGAAGGACTTTAGGTGGCTATAGGACGCTTCGCTCGATGCTCATGTCGAGTCTGCTTCCCTTGGACCGTTTGATCGGGGTTGTTGGAGAGCTTCGGTACACAGTAGAAGCTCGAGTCGAAAGAGTTCGAGTCTGCTTAGTTCGTCGGCGATCGGAGCTCGGAACTGAAGCCCAGAACGACTCAATACGCTGGGGGTCGCCATCACCTCCAACATGACAAAGAGCTCAAGGCAGCGTTTCGAGGCGGGTAACTTTTGAAGTCCAAGAACACGCTGAGAACTCACGCACACAAAGGCACGTTTCGAGGTGGGTAACTTTTGAGAGCCCAAAGAAGGCAATCCACCCTCAGAAGGAAGCATTGTCATCTGATAGTGACAGTAGAAGCTCGAGTCGAAAGAGTTCGAGTCTGCTTAGTTCGTCGGCGATCGGAGCTCGGAACTAGGCAGTTGTGCTGTAACACAATGATTATGCGAACAGCTTGGTCTAAACTGTTTTTTCTCCAAGTTTTTCGACCTCTCCCTACAGTATGCTGGAAGGGGCTTTTAAATGGAAGAAGGACAGCTTGACTGCTCCTTGAATTTGTCATCTGATAGTGACAGTGTTATACCTGAGAAGTCGTGCCCACACACGATAGGTTACTCCGACTGTCGAGATGACGAGTTGTACTATCATGCTGGGGGTACGAATAAAACCAGGAAGAGGAGTCCCCGAGAATAGGAAACTCGATGCCCCTGTTCCAAACTCATTCGGGCGGTATTGTCAGAATGCAACTGCATCAAGGCGGTCCCCGAAAGAGTTTCAGTTTTTGAAAGGCTCAGGGCTAAAATGCCAAAACCAAGGCCTAGGCATTTCCAACGAAGAAGAAGGGTGATTGAAGACGGAGAATTTCCGAGGGTCACCACCAACATGACCAGCAAGTTTTTCGACCTCTCCCTACAGTATGCTGGAAGGGGCTTTTAAATGGAAGAAGGACAGCTTGACTGCTCCTTGAATTATAGGATGTGACCATACATTGTTCGGAGGTGTCCTACTGTTCATTCGTACCGTCAGTGGTCATTCGAAGAGCTGTGCTCTGTATCACATTACGTAAGAGTGGGAAAGCCCCTCCTCGTATGCGTGACAACGGCTATCATATGCTTGCGTGGATCTGACCAACCACCGAGCGCCGGCGGATCTCGCCTCCTTGCTTGGACAACTGAGGTGAGCCGCATTTATGAGGGTGCAGGCTGCTTTGACACCTGTCTGCTCACTTGTAATGACCAGCAAGGGGACATCGGCACGGGATGATTTCGAGTCGATTTTGAAAGCCTCCCGACCTAGAACCTGTCTGTAGTCCGGAACCATCGAGCGAGCAACCTATGGTAGGGTTCAGACAAGACGCCCTTCAGAAGATGAAGAATCTGATGCCGGCTCTGCGGTCGCCTCAGACAATACTGTATCCAGCGAAGGGCAACCCCGCGAATCACTGATGATAAGCGCGGAACAAGTGGCCAAGATGCTTGAAGACGCCTTAGCTAAGCAACAGGAAACTTTCAGGTTCGAAATGCAGATGGCCATGCAAAACATGAGAGAAATGCATCAGGTCGACCCGACACCTGTCCAGTCCTTCGTACTGTACGTACTGTGAGCGGCCGCTTGACGGTCTTGGGGTACTGTGCCCTCTCCCTTCGGGTCGAGAGAGAGAGAGATGGGAAGGCCCATCTCAGCATGTGGGGTAGCGGATACGGGCGGCCTTGAGATTTGCAGGCGGATTCGACTTTGGACTCGGGCAGGTGAGTTGCGTGAAAGGCGAGTTTCCGCTATTCCAATTGATCTCAACTCGTGTAGGTGAGCCGATCATTCAGGCGAATCTGGAACCGAGTACATCTGACGACCATGCGGCTCAGGCAAGCGACTTCTTGCAGGCGAATTTCCCATAGGCCATCAGAGGTATTTTTTACCGTCTACAAGACCCCCTTCAAAATTTTCAGACCTAAACTGGCTTGCGTGGGGTCTGGAATACTTTGAATGAAGAAAATTTTGGCGAAGCAAGCGTCTTCGGGTTTCTTTTAGGATTTTTAGTAAACCCTCAGCTATCAACGGGTTTGATGTGCCTTTACCGATCACCGTTTGAATCGGGCTAGCCATACTATTCCCCTCAGTATGATGAGTTGTCGAGTAGTTTCTCTTAGACTTGATGCTAAGATTTCTACTCTCAACCTTAGCCGTTCGAGGCGTGGTTTTAAGCGAGGCCATCTCTTTGGCGTTTTAAAATTTGGGACAAGTTGTGTTACTTGTCGTTTATCTCCATGAGCGAATGAGCCGTTCAGGCGAAGTTAGGTTCTGGTGGCAAAATTCTGTTCGACTTGCGGATTTGGGTTGAATTTTCGCAGGCGAGACCCTTCCATTCGGGCAAAACTTGGTTTGATGTGGGTGAGCCACATGTCCGCCAGTGGGCTTCATGCTTTCCAGCTAAGATGGAGTGGTTCTGTCACGTCGCGTTCCGACGTGAGCTTCATGCTCCCCGTTTGAATCGTGGCCGTGGTTTTCGAACCCAACCGTCAGATATAACCGTCGATTTTGGTTCAGTTTTGGGGTTTTTTTTTGACCGACCCGTTTCCCGCCTCAACGTGGCACTTCGAAATGCCAGGGGGCAATCTGGACCGTTGATTTCGATCGAGGTCACGTTTCCCGTCCGCCAGTGCTTCGCTTTTTGAGGGCGATCGTGGCCACGTTGGCAACTCCTCCGTTAAATAGGTCGTTCCCTTTCTTTGAGAGTTACCGTGCTCAAGAATCTTGAAAGTTTTCCAAAGAGAGAGAGTTCCCGCTTGATCCCCTCAATGGCGCCGAAATCCAAGAAGTGTGTCGCGAAAGGAGGAGGTCCCGGGCGCTATTTCGACCGTCTTTCTGCTGGTGCGCCCGCCCGCATACCTGAGACACCCTTGGGTAAGTCGATAGATTTGTCTGATGACTTTGTGTCGGTCACAGGCGTCGGGTAGGGGAGAATGAGCATTGTTCAAACCGGAGCGCATCACCAAAGTAGGGATGAAGACAGTGAACGATGACCCGCATGGACAGCGCCAAAAGGGACTTGTGCCACATACAGCCCCGAACGGTGAAATCCTGTAGGTTCATCCTGATCTAATTGAAGACGAACAATGGACGACTTCCTCGAGAAGAAAAGGCAAAGGCAAATCCTAACGATTTCGCGTAGGTTATAGGTGCTGGGTCGGGCGGATGAGCCTCGTTTATCCCCCTTAGGTTCGAGTATCTTTGGTAGCTTCCTTGATTTAGGGCAAAATCTACCCCTTTTTGGGCGGATTTTACATTTGCTCATAGAGGGCGATTTCTGCCTCTACAGGCGAAATTGACTTTTGTTGCGTGGAGGCGAATTCGTTCTTGATAGGCGAGCTCGTCCTCTTCTCTGGTAAAAGGGGAGCGTTGTTTTCGCTTTTCGACAAGCGAATTCGCCCACTTCTGCTGGATTGGCGGATTTATCCTTAGGGCGGATCCTATTCTGACTCTTGTGTCTTTTCTTGCAGCGACCTTTTCCGACGAAGCCCTTCCAAAGGGCGGGGCCATCGGTCTTGCCGGAGGTGCAAGGCGCACAGGATCTTCCCGGTTTCCTTCCCTGGGTCCGGTGCCCGTGTTCTCCACTGATAAGCCGGTCGGCTCGACAAAGAGAGTCGTCGATGGGCACCACCTAACGCTGCACGCGGCGCTGACAGACGAGGATAGGGTGGAGCTGCCAAAGCCTCAGTTTTTGTTTGGCGATTCTGCCATCGATCCTTCCGCCCTGTTGATCAAAGAGAGCAGGTGGCTCCGCGTAATGGACGGGGTCCATTACTATCTCCCCAACATGCCGAGGGGGTTCTCAATTGTTGAGCTGCGCTCTCTTGCGGTCCCAAGGACGATGAATTAGGATCTGACCCCAACTCAAGACGGGGTGACTTGTGGTGTCTTTACAGGCTCCACGGCAGGGTACGTGGTAGAAAGCTCCTGTAAGTGGGTGAATGGCTTGCGTTCGGGTCTACCATTCAATGAGGCGCCCACTGGAGAGACGACAACAGTCGCGGAGACCTTCCGTCACCGCTTCTTCCGAGCCGGCGGGAGATTTCCCCCAATGGACTTCAGAGCTCCGGGGTGGGTCTACTCCGTGCCTGGCAGTAAGACCTAGGGGTCCAAGATCACCGATTACATCCTGGCCGAGAATTCCGATCTTGCAAATACAGAGTTGTATGCGGCCATTCAGGCCACCTGTCATGGTCTGAAGATCAATGCTCCCCAGTTCCATAGCGTCTTAGAGCTATATTGTGCTGACAACGGCACGTGTTACACCCCTAACGGTGAGCTCGGTATAACTCTCCACGAGATGTACGACGTGTCGGGACTACCTTTGGGAGACTTTCCGTACGAAGAGTACGTCCCCGACCAAGGTGAGATCGACCAGCTCTTGGCCCACTCCCCACTGGTGGTTGAGACCTTGTGGGAATTGCTCTGCCACTACCACATATGCCTCAACACCTTAGGGGCGGTGGATCACAAGGGTAAGAAGAAGAGAGCTCCAGGAATCAGTCACAAGAACTGGGCGGATTATTTATTCCCGGAGAGTGATGTCAAAGGGATGGCTGCTCTGCCGTTGCGTATATGCGATCAGACTGAAGTGGAGAAGAGGATGGCCGAAAGGGAATCCACTATAGCTCTCGATCATGACGAGGGCGGGTTCAAATCTGGAATGGTCTTCCATTCGTTTCACCACCAGGCCATGTCCCCTATCTCTGGGAAGGCTTTGCTCGCGGGGTACCTCATGTTGTGGTTGAAGAGGTGTGTGGTTCCCACTCATTCCTTCGAGGCGCTCCCGGTGGAGGTTGTGTATCCCGCGGTTTGCCTAGCCCACGGGAAATCCTATTCTTTGGTGTCGGTGACGATAGCCTGTATCCATCGAGGACTCTGCACGTTGACGGCCCAGTTCTGCCATGTGTCGACTATCGACAAAGGGGAAGGGGAAATTATCAGGACCCCTAATCCCAGAGTGGGGCTGCCGTACACCTACTTGATGGCGTGGTTTGTATACCACTGTGAGTGTTTGACGAGTGCTCCCGCGACTCTTCAAGGAGACGGGTTTGTTCCTTTCCTTGAGCGTTTGGAGAGGTGCTCTTGGAAGTGCAAAGACATTCCTGATGCGCGGAAGACGCTCTCCCACTTTGTCCACTACAATTTTCGTCGCTTCTTCCCTTACTTCAGTGGAGGAAGATACGGCGAGTCTCTTAGGGATGTGCCGACGGCGGACCATCACACGGCTCTTCCTCGTGGCGCATTCCGATGTTTGGTAAACATTCGGCCGGGGTATCACATCCTACGCACAGGTTCTGTGTGTTACCTCGAGCCGTATATCCCTTGTAGGTTTGCCCGCCAGTTTGGGTACGATTAATTATACGTGGGCAGCGCCAATCCCCGCCTACACTTCGAAGGAGGGCTGGTGAACGGAGCTCGGGGATGGTTCTGGACCCATGCTGGTGGCACCCAGGCTCGCTTTGAATTACCCACGAAGGATCGTGATTTGCACCACACGCTCCTATATTGCCGGTGGTATCGGGGCGCCAGCGCTAACCCCTCTGGTTTCTGGTTCCAGAGCTCATGTCTGACGGAACACGATCGTCCACTCAGAGGGTCTCTCCGTTCTTCAAGGTGAAGGGGCCGTCAAACTACTAGGGAGCTGTTCTCGGAGGATCCAGTTGAGGACACCGAGAGTTTTGACGCCGGTTTAGACGAATCGGAGGCTCCCGAGGTCCGAGTTCCTTCTCCTGGTCCCTCCTTGGATGCCTCTGGTGAACCAAGAGAATCTGAACGCCCAAGACCGGTCCAGAGTCCAAGAGTTGGATAGATGGGGATGCCTCTTCTGTCTCCGAGTAGCTCGCTTCTTTCTAAACGTCAGCGAGAGACCGCGACCGAAAGTTCTCGAGCGGAGACGGCCAAGAAGGCCCGTCGCGATGAGACAGTCGAGACTGCCCGAGCGGCGGAAGGTCAGGATAATGTTCCCGTCTGGGTCTGGGGCTGTGCTGCCCGCCTCTTCTGCCACATCTGGGGCAGTTCTGGCGACTTTGAAGGACGCTCCTCCACAATCTGGCGTGAGGCCACAGAAAGGAGTTCCAGTGGTTTCTGTGTCTGCATCAGGAGGTAATCTTTGCAACAGTACCCTTGATCGCAACGTTAATTTTACACCTTTTGACACTAGTATTGGGCCTATGCAGGTGCGGTTGAGAAAGCGATCTCCATTCCTTCTGACGAAGAGGAGGAGTCTGGAGATGAAGAGAGGCCCATAGGCTCAGGTAAGAGTAGGTTTTAGCATTACTCATTCTTCCGTACCCAACTGTCAATAGGGTCCCTTTCGAGGGGCCTCTGTTAACCCTCTTCGTGTGTTCGTAGCTGATCCTGCCCATGAGGTTGCTGGCAAAGAGGATCCTACCTCTTGGGCGAGTCGCCCGTCTGGTGAGACGGGCGAATCTGAGGAGGATGATGACGTCTCGGTTCATGAGGCGTTATCCAGTGAGGAAGAGGTGTTGGCTCGCGAGGATGCGCCCGGCCAAATAGAGAGATCTCCTGCCCCTACGGAAGCGTCGGCTGGGGATCATCCATCAGCGCGAGAGTCTCTGTTTCAAAGGGAGGCTTCTACTCCGCAAGTGACCACTTCCTTGTCGGCGGCGGCCATTGATGCTGTGACCGCTGCTCCGAGGGCATCATTGGTCACACCGGCTTTGGCGGCGCCAGTCTCTACTTCTACGGTTATGACCACAGGTACTTCCACCGTGATTTCATCCACGGTGGAGGAGGCTACCCTCTCACCCTTGGAGCACGAGCGGAAAAGGAGTGCGGCACGATCTGTGGCTGATTTCCAAGACACTCTAGCCGGCTATATCAAGCTCGCTATGGAGGAGAGTTGCCCCTTCGAGAATTTCAAAGAGGACCTCGACTACATCGTGTGCTTCTTAATCAAGAGGCTTGGCCACACTGCGGCGAAGCCTTACTTCCAGCGTAAGGAGGACGTGAAGGAAGCCGTTCAACGGTTGCTTGCTCTTCGCGCGAAGAGTTCCACTCTTGTGGATCTTGCATCCGGCGAAGTCCAAGCAGCAGTGGAAGAACGCGATCGCCGTCTGAACGAGACCATGTCACTGGAGGCAAGATTGTCAGCAGAGTTGGAGCAGGCTAAGGCTGAGGATGAACGAATGGCCCTCGAGGAGCAGAAGGCCGATAACCGCGTTTCTCGCTTGTCTTCGGAGGTAGAGAATCTGAAGCAAGTTATAGCTAAAGCGCAAGCCTCATTGGCCATTCAAGAGAAGGCTCGTGAACAGGCGGCCAAGGAATTTTGAGGAGGCTAGAGCTTCATCATGCTAGGGAGATTCGTGAGGCGGAACTGCGGTTGAAGGCCTTGTAATTTGCCTCTTTTTGTCTTTGATTGCCAGTTGTACTAGGATTTCTTTTTATGAATGAAATTATCCTTTTGTTTTTTGGCTACTGTGCATGCTCCATTTCTCCTTTAACATGTGTTAGCTAGAGCGTTAGTTGTGAGGGGCTGTTTTCAGTTGTCGGTGAATTTCGGCCGTAAGCCTGTCTCCTCTGCGAGCGGATTTCGTCCGCAGGCGGATTTGGAATTAACTCAAATTCCAGAAGGGCAATCGGTTTTGACCCGCGGGAATCTCAGCGGCGAATTCGCCATCAGATAGGCTCCACTTTCGGTGGGCCACGTATTGGTTTGTGCTTACGTCAGCCGAGAGAACGTGGGCACGTCGCTCCGTATTGAATGCGGCGTAGTGGGGCTCTTCGTCCTTCGCGCCCGATTCGGGCCGTTGTTGAAGATTGCGCTTAAGAAAAACCGTTGGATCTTGGCCGTCCAGGTAATATCCGATTTGTTTGACCTTACCCTTCAACTGTGTTAGCCTTGAACGGTCTAATCAAGTATTGAGTAACCGCCTAGAGTTCTTAGGGTATTTAACACCCTTACCCTCTATCAAGAGGATCTACAGCCTTCTCATTGTCTTCCCCAGAGTAAACCCAGATTTTCCCTTCCTCACACCCCTGATGGCGCCGAAGGTGAAGAGGGCCGCTTCTAAGAAAAGGAAAGAACCGTCTTCTTCGGGCGCTGCTGAGGCTGCCGGAGTCGAAGGTATCTTTTCGTTCTGACTCTCGCGTGGGTTGAACATGTATTCTTCCCTTGACTCCTCTCTGGGTTGTTGTTGTGTTTTGCAGATCGAGGGGAGGCGCCGGCTGCCGAGGAGCATGCGGCCGAGCCTATCCTGATTTCGGATGACGAATCCGAAGGTTCTGAGAACTCCGCCGCTTCGGACCCTGCTCCCCAGCCGGGAGCTGAACCCTGCCTCGAGATTCCACCAATCATGGCGCTCGCTCCAGGCCAAGAGCCTGCTCCCTCTGATGATCGCGTGGCTGATTTGCGGCGATCGGGCGAAAATCGGCTCGCTACCCGTTGCATGCATGAGCTCTGTCTCTTGGAGTCACGCGTGATAGGGTTAGAGACCTTGCTACGGGAAGGTCCGAAAGCCAACATGGAGTCTTGCCTGGCTCATGTCAGGCGTCAGGAAGCCCTGGAGCAGGAGACCCGTTCCAAAGAAATAGCGGATTTGGAGTTCGTCGCCAACTTCTGGGTGGGTCAACAACATTTGCTAGAGGAGCAAATTATCGACCTCAATCGCACTACGGCTCGCCTGAGGGCCGAATTGGGACAGACGGAGGCGAACTTGAAGGGGCTCCAGTCCGACGTTGTAAAGGTCAGTAAGAACGCTGAGGCAGAAACTCGACGTCTGCTAGCCTTGCGCCAGGCAGATGCTGCCGCCAGGTCGAGCCACGAAGACCAGATTCAGAAGGCTGCTGAAGACAAAGCTCGGGAAGACCACACGAGCAAGGTGGAGGCGGCCAAAGAGGAGATCTCCACTTTTAGCGTGTTCGACTGAGCCTTCTGCCTTATGATTGTGTTAAGACATTTTGTTTATGACTTGTTTGTTTATGAAGTCATAACTTTGTTCAAATGTATTGTCTTAAAAAAAATTGGGTGCATGTTTTGCTTCTTTGAACGTAATGTTATGACTTTCGCAGTTGCAAAAAGACCATAACTTTGTTCAAATGTATTGTCTAGAAGCATCCCATGAGGCTTGTGTCTGCTCCTCATGCGTATACTCTTTTGATATGTCACTTTTCAGTGTTTTGCTCTGTAATTGCTGACAATCTCATGCTGTTGAATATCATTTCTCCATGATAATGTTTTGATGATAACAATTTATATTTTGTGTGCACTAACTTTCATATGCAGATTTCAATATCAGAATATGTACAAGTGCAAGTGAATATCAAGGCATTTTGAAGTGAAGAAAATGAAGAACAAAAGATAATGTATTTGAATTTTTCTTTGCTTAGAATATTTGTACAAGCCTTGATCACACACACGCACACACACACATTTTTAGAATACACTAACACAGGCTTAGTGTGTTGGTTAACTATAGAAATCCCCTATGTTAACCATTAGAATAGTAGTTAAAACTTAATTATAAAAACTCATTAGTCGACGTGCCGCCGGCCTCTCCTGCGGGCTCGGTCCAGGGGTCCTCTGCTCCAGATCCTGTGACCCACCCTAAGTTCGTGCCCCTCTAGAAGTGGGAGGGTTTGGTGCAGGAAATCGCTATCTCGGTCGGCGTGGGCGATGGGAGATACTACGATGCGCTTCCTTTCGTGGAAGCGGGTTTACGGGAGGTCCGCCGCGCGGGAGGTAGGTCGCTCGCACAGCAGTGTGAGGAGGAACTTCATCGCGTGGAGGGGTGGATATACCGCCTCAAGGAGCTAGCCTACGACGATCCCTCCGACGTGCCTCCGCCCCTCTCGCTGCGTCTCCTCCTCGAGCGTGAGGAACGGGCGAAGCGGATTCGGGCAAAGGAGGCCGAGCTCAAACGTCTGCACAAGCGACACCAAGCGGTGCTGGACCGGATGGACGCCTACTTGGACGTCGCTTTCTTTGAGGACGCTGGTTCTCTCCGCGGCGAGGCAAAGCTCCGGGAGCGTGAACTTGAGGCGAGGAGGCTCGTCGAAGCTGCTGGGACGGTGGACCGTGAGCTCCAACTCCTTCGCCAGGAGGAAGAAGATAGTAAAGTGGACTTAGCCAGGCGGCAGCAGGAGCAAAAGGAGAAGGCGAGGCTCCGGCGCGAGGCGGCTCGTGCGAAGGCCAAGGCAAAGATTGGTTCTTTTAGCCTGCTGAAGTTCCTGTGATGCTGCTGCTGTCTAAGTCCCCCTCTCTTTTTTTTTTGTTGTTCTGTTAACTTAGTTGGTGCCTCAAGCATCACAACTTGAAAACCTATGCATGTAAACTCTGGCCCGTAATGGCCTTTAGCTTTTGCTTATTTTTGCTTCG
>NC_033795.1:70151225-70158911 GCF_001876935.1 Asparagus officinalis | reverse complement strand
GTCGAATCTACTCGACCTCCTCCTCGACGGCATCGATCCGCGGCGTGCGACGCGAACAGCTCGAGTAAAGCTGTTGGCCTCCCACTGTCGTCGCCAGATTGTCGCGGGAAAAAATGTTGCTTCTTCATTTTGATATCATTGCTATCTCAGGGTTAACAACTTTATGCCGTTACAAAGATCCGCGCTGTATTATAAATCCGTTACAATGAAAAATCAAAAAAAAAGCTAAAGATTACAATTTTCTTATTTGTCAACAATCGCGAGCTCCTGTTTTGCTGTGTCCGCTCGCTTTGGTGGGTTCTTTGCCTGGCGCGCGGCTATTTCCCGTGGACCACCCGTGATCTCGACCGGTCGGATCTACACATATGACGGATATTCACCAAGGAATAATTAGCCGGGAGGATGTTGCACAACGAAAAACCGCGTCGAATCTCTGGATCTAAAACCAAGCGTAGATCGGAGTCTGAGTCGTGAGCATCTCAACAATCCTCCCAACTCCTAGCCTTATTTGGGTGTGAATCCGACAGCGATCATGAAAGTCCAAAGTCTCAAGCCTTCAAAGGTTGTGATCTTTTTTAGACTGATCTTCAATTCCAGCAGGGCTTCGCCCTCTCTCCAGAATTTCCAACCCTGAAACAAATGAGCACAAGCGCCTATTATATAGGCCATCTCAGAACTGTGCATTTGCACAGTGCGAGCCCTAGCCACCCATGGGTGGCCTCGGCCTTACCCGCAGCCAACCCATGGAGTGGCTCGGCCTTGGCCGAGCCACTTCAGGTGCTCGGCCTGGCAGCCACCCTGCGGGTGGCTCGGCTTTGGCCCGAGCCACCTCAGGGTGTGCTCGCTCTTGACGAGCCACCCTAGGGTGCTCGGCCTTGGCCCGAGCCACCCTGAGGGGCTCGGCCACCGCAGCCATCCTCAGGGTGGCTCGCTTGCGCCGAGCCACCCTGGGGTGGTTCGTTCGCCGAGTCCCCGGCGTTGTTTCGTTCGTCCTTTGTTCCGGTTCTGGTTCTCTGTGTGGTTGATTAGCTTGGCAACGACTCTTTGACTTGATTCCAATTTGGCAGTGAGTCGGGTTCCGTGATTATGGCCAGTAAACAATTCTGATTTGAGTCTGCCGAATTGATCTTGATTTTGATCATCATTCATCCTGGTCGCCTCTTGTTTAGAATGACTCGGTGCATGTCACCTAAAACTCTGGTTTGATTCCCGCGTCAGTTGAATGCATTCCAATGCTGGGTGCCACTTTGAACGCGCCTCGTTAACCTGCTCCGTTTTGCGTATAGCTTGCCTTCACGGTTGGCGCCATGTAACGCGTCTGTTTTGGATACGTCGCCGGTGGTCCGTTTGTTAAATCGGCGTCGAGCTGTGCTAAGGGACCTATAGGCAATTTTATACGCCTACACTAGGAAACTACTACCCATACTACTTCATAGTGTCATTGAATTGGTAAAGTTCCTAGTAAAGTGAAGTGATATAAAATAGTGTGTAGATCTAGGGTCAAAAAGTGCATGAGTAATGAAAGAACATACGAGAAGTATACCTTCCACCATAGATAGCAACGCCTGAGCATCTTTCTTTGCTAGAGCAAGGACCGTTCCTTGATTCCTTTGGTTTTGCTACACACTCTACTGAGACTGAGACTTATGTGGTGGTTGTTGGCCCTATGGTTTTGATGATGATTTGTCAAACAATTTATAGCTAATCTGTTTTCTAATTCTTGTGGTTTGTTTTTTCTCTTTACAGGAATTCAACACATGACGATCAAGAGTTAAAGATTCAAGTTCATGTGTACGAAATCATCTAGGTATAAGAGTAGATTTGTTTACATATATCATATGACTATATTTAAGCTCAATATGTAAACACAACACAAGTTTGATTTTTCTATCATACAAATGATTTTTATCAAACTTTGTTACAATAATTTTTATTTCATGTTTATATCTTTTTCATACTTCATAATATATATATAATGTACGTATGATATATATACAGAAGTTTACAAGTCATAGTTCAATTTTTATGTTCACGAAAAACAGGTTTTATGAACACTTTTCAAAAATAGTGAGTGTTTACAAACGAAAATTGCATTTCCAAAAATTCCTTTTCAAACATGTTTATTTTAACATTTAAAATTTTCCCCAAAGTTTTACTATTTTTAGAAATGATTTATTATTTTTAATGTATTTTCAAAGTCAGCCAAAAAACTGTATATTCTTTGTGTCAGTTTGCGGTCGACCGCCACGGTCGACCGCCACGGTCGACCGCCAGCAGTTCAGAGACCCATTTTGCTCTTTAATGGATCACGATCGACCGTGATGGTCGACCGTGGCTCCTCCAGAGAATTTCGCGGTCGACCGCCACGGTTGACCGCCTGGCTTCCAAATTAATTTTCTGGCTTTTTGTGCTTTGCGGTCGACCGCCAGTTCTTCACGGTCGACTGCCGTATTAATCATTGTATTGTAACGGCTATTTTCTGATTTGATTCTCTGGGGGTATTTTGGTCTTTTCAGTGTTGTTTTGGTTGATGTCTTGAGTGGGTATAAATACCCTAGTACATTCTTCTTTCAAGACACCAAGAGTTTTTGTTTACAGTATGGTTTACCAAAATGTTAACAAGCGTTTAAGCTGGTTTTGTTAGTCTGTTTCAAAAGAAGTTTTTCTAAAGCAAGAAGAGGCTTTTAATTCCAACTAAGGATCTTATCCTTATCATCTTCTACAGTTCTTCTTGTTTATTGAGAAGTTTTCTAAACTCATTTTCATATAGCTTGTCATTTCATTTTCATATTTTAGCTATATTATTTGAGTTACATATTTTCTATTCTCTTTTGTCACACACACTTTATTGAGCTTATAATATTTCCATATAATATATTGTTGGGTAGTAGTGTGTGATTTAGTGAGAGTGAGCTTCATTGTGTTATTATTTATTATCGAGAACAAATCATTGTATTTAAACCTTTATTGTGAGTATCACTTGTAATACACTTATACACCGAGAGAAGTGTGAGGTGTGAGACGGGGTCGAATCCAATAGGAGTGGCGTCGGTTGACAAACCTAGGAGAGGTTATATCCGAGCACTTGAGGAGGAGGACACGGGCTAGGATCCTACACTTAGTGTGTAAAGTGTGATTGCATAGTGTTTGTTGTGTGAGAGTTTTCGGTAAACTTGTAAACCGAGTGTGTAGAAGTTCCGGCTTCCAAACCTGTTGTGATAGTGGATATCTCCTCGAGGTGAGGAGCGGGGGCGTAGGTCGTGGGGACCGAACCTCGTAAACATATCGTGTGTTTGTGTTTGCTTAGCGTATATCTTATTTGTGCTTATTCTTGTTCATATCTATCTCATATATCTCTTGCAATATCAAATTAATCAATATAATGGCATAAAATCGGATTATTTTAGCATAAGATCCTAATCACCCCCCTCTCTAGGGTCTAACAGTGGTGTTTGATTTCTGTGAGGTATTAGCTCGAGCAGTGCGGTTTCCTTCTGGTACTTGCTCTGTTATTAGTTGATACTTCAAGGTCAAGTAGTCTCTTTTAAAATGTCTAGGCTAACCATGCTCATAGCATCCATAGTGAAGTTTGTAATACCCAGAGTGATGATTACCGCATCTGGAGTTGGCTAATGACTCATTCAGCTAGTTTAACTATATTCTGACAAAAGGAATTTTTTTCTGTGACTAACCTTCCAAGCTGGTTTGATGCTGACTTGTGAATAGTGAGGCTTCCATTTGTTCTTGGGCATTTTGCCGAGTTATGTTTCTTGTTGTGGATTTCTTAGTACTCTAGTTGGTCCTTCTCAATTTTTATTATGTCTCTACTAGTTCCGCGTAATCCTTATTTTGAGGGCCACTAGGTTTCTCCTAATATTTCCCCTAAGTCCCCGTTAGAATTTCTTGGTCTTAACAAATTTTTCGGCTATCAGATATAGAGCAAACCTCAATAGTTGAGTGAATTTAGCCTCATACTCCTGTACCATCATGTTATTCTACTATATAGCTCCTGAAATTCAATTGCCCATTTATCCCTAACACCCTCCGGGATATGCTTTTTGTCACAAGCTCTATAAATATGTCCCAATTGATTAGTCTTAGGGTGGCCCTCTTTAGCCTCAGCGTTTTTCTCCACTAATGTTCAACTGCCTCCATGGACATAAAGGTAGAAAAGGACACTTTTTCCCCACTTAGTATAGTTTAAAATAGTGAATATCTTCTCCATCTGTAAAATATAGTCTTCTGCCACTAAAGGATCGATGGTTCATGAAAAAGTCAGAGGGATGAGCTTCTAAAATTATTTTAGGGCTGTGATAGTAGGTATCGATTGATTGCACCTAGGATTGACACTAAGCTTGAGGATCTGGGCAAGCCACTCTAAGGGATCTGGCATTTATTTTGCTAGCAAGCTGCTTACCGGTGTTCCTTACTACTGCTACAAGTTGAACAACCCTGTCCTAGACCCTAAAGCCTTGTCCCTCCTCGTTCTGTGTTTTATTTTGTCTTGCCCCTAGGATTGACACGATGCTTGAGGATCTGGGCAAGCCACTCTAAGGGATCTGACATTGATTTTGCTAGCAAGCTGCTTACCAGTGTTCCTTACTATTTCCGCAAGTTGAACAGCTCTCTCACTACATTATCTACATGAAAACATAGCCAAAATTCAGATTCCATAGATTAATAATAGTACTCAAATTAAAATAATTCTATTACTTACATGATATATAACGAATGACAATTTGATGAACGTAGAGCACTATCTAATAGAAAGCTTTTTATTCATAAATATTAGTATAATTATGTTGTCATCATCAGTAGGGTTCACCAAAAGTATAATACTCCATAACATAGTCATCATCACCAGAGTTCTCCAAAAGTACAATACTCCATAACTTAGACAAGTGTTAAAATATACAACCCCAAACCTGGGTGTCTCCCCCTTAAAACTAAAAAGAAAATACACAAATACAGAGACCTTACTGATCAATCTCTAAGGAGATGAAGAAGAGCTGCCTGGGGTGGAATCTAAATTAGAGTCTTCCGCTCCGCTAGGGTTTGCTACCATCTAGATTGATCTCCTCTTGCTCATCAACCCCAGCAGGATCCTCCAACCGCAGGCTTCAAGTGTTAGGAAAGAGTCTCTTATGATTCCAACATAGGAACCATACAATTGAACATTTAGGTGAGTTTTACTCATATCTTTGCATCGAGTTGTCTGAAGTGCATTTGGTTTATGCGGGCATCTTATATGCAGGCAAAAGCCATCCCTCTAAATCAAAGAGATCTAAATGATGAAAAGAAGGTAGATTACAAAGCCTACACTGACACCTTTCTAGCCACGATGCCGGCTTCAAGGGCGATGTTGGTGGCTCTTCATATATGCTAGGTATGCTTTTCTCTATCGATTTTGAGTAGCTTCTTTGCTTTGATGATTGACGCTTTTTCTATCTCTTTAGCAGCTAATGAACATGTACTAGAGACCATAGGAGGTGCATCTTCTATATCTATTCCTGTTGGCAGTGAGTTTGAGTCGGTGGTTGATTTCGATGGAACTTCTAGTGCTCTTGAGTATAAGACAACTATCGACATACTAGCAAGTCCTACATTGTAAAACCCTAAAAATTTGAAAAAATAATTTTAAAAGAGTTTTATTATGATTGGTGATCATTTTGGGATGAACTGATCAGATTGGAATCGATTTGAGATCGATTCGTAATTTCAGCCTCTTTGTCGCGAGTCTGATGAAATCTACTACATTTGTATTTTTAATAAATTTTCTGTTGATCAGATGGATGTGAGGTTTATGCTATTGATTTTAGAATGTCAAGACAATGCTGTGGGTAAATTTTCGTTGCTTTCTGTAAACAGAGATTGAAACCCAATTTTTAATCATATAAAATTATATAATACACACACACACACACACCCACCTAACCATCACTATTCCACCAACATTGCCTAATATTACTGTGCCACCAACCATTTTTATTTTTCTATTAATTGAGAGGCTATAAAAAGAGGGAGGGAGAGAGTACGAGCAGGCTGACGTAGAGAAGAAGAGAGAGAGAGAAAGGAAAAAAAAGAGAGAAAATATAAAACCTCGAAAATTTGTGATATATATATATATATATATATATAAAACATGCACAACGGTCAAAATCGTAAGAACTGAAATTTCCCAATCCGGTCGACCACCACGGTCGACCGTCACGGTCGACCGCGAGACCTGCAGAAAGTTTTCTCCTGTTTTGAGTTTGTTTTGGATTTCTAAAGCACATATTCATTTTCTCTTGTTTATATATCAAACTTTCATGAATTTTCTCAGTTTTCTAAGAACCCTAACAGCCACCAAACCCCCACAAACCCTAATTTGATTCTTGGAGAATATTGGAGGCTTTCAAGTAGAATTTTTGGGTGATTTTGGCTTTTGGATTGGAGATCTGCTTTGGCTTAGCATCCTAAAACGTTTTTCTATAAGTTTCAGGCGAGTTCATCTCTGCTAATCCCCCTCCAAGTTTTTTAAGAGTTTTTAACAGGTTTATAGAGCCAAATTGACTAGTTTATGAATAAAAGTTAATTCTTTTGTATTATATGTATAAAGACTAGGTCTTTCCATGTTAAAAAGTTTGAGAACAAATTTACAGAAGTATGTAAGATCTAAAAATAATTTAAAATGTGGTTTAATCAGAAAGATGATTTGTTCTTCGTTTCTAGTTTTTATGCATGACTTAGGGTTTTGAATTTAATGCAAATAATCTTGCTATATATGTTGAGTTTATTTCCAGAAGTTTCTATCTACTGTAGACATGTTTTCATGTAAGTTTCATGCTGATTTAATCATATTTGAATCACCTAAACACTACGTGAAACACGACACACACAACTTGATTGAGAATTTAGAATATCAGCCCACGGTCGACCGCGCCATAGCGGCGGTCGATCGCGTGCAGGACAGAGGTCTGAGTAGGCTCTGGAACGCCCCCCCCCCCGCCACACAGTCAGTTGCCCTATGCATGTTTTGTTCGACTGTTTGAGTTATCGAGCAAGTTTCTCGACCTTGTACATGTAGGCATATAAAATTGCTTATAGGTCTCTTAGCTCAGCTCGGCACAAACCGACAAACCAACGAGGCAACGAGATTGACTAATCGCACGCAAGCAACAGAATAAACCAACGAGGCAACGAGATTGACTAATCGCACGCAAGCAACGGAATACGTCCATTCGCGTGCGGGATCAAGCCAAGTGTTCGAAGAGTCAACGAGTCATCCAACCAAGGGCATACTCGGACGAATCACGATCGAATCAAGATCGGTTTCGGACTCAGACGCAAAAGCCGATTTACTGCCTAATCAGGATCCGGATTTACTGCCAAATCAGGTCAACGAATCAAGTCTGGATAAATCAACCAAAGAACCAAATCACAGATAGAACCAAGGCAGAAAACACCAAACCCACCACCTAGAGGGGCTCGGCCGAAGCCGAGCCAACTTCAGGTGGCTCGGCCCAAGCCGAGCCACCTCAAGGTGGCTCGGCCCAAGCCACCCTGAGGTGGCCGGCCCAGATCTGTGCCTAGGCACAGATCTGGGTGCCTATAAATAGGCTAGGCCTTGGTTCATTTCAGATGTTGGAAATTTTGGAGAGGCGAAGCCCTGCTGGATTGGAGACTCGGAACTTAAAAAAGATT
>NC_033795.1:70133758-70150392 GCF_001876935.1 Asparagus officinalis | reverse complement strand
GCCGAGCCACCCTGAGGTGGCTCGGTGGCCGAGCCACCTTGGGGTGGCTTGGCCAAGAGCCGAGCCACCTCAAGGTGGCTCGGCACAGTGCCGGCCACCTCGAGGTGGCCGACAGTGGCCGACGGTGGCCGACGTTTCTCTTTTTGCGGGCACTGTCCTGAGAGCCTATAAATAGGCCACCCCCTTGTCATTTGAGAAGGTTGGAAATTTTGGAGAGAGGCGAAGCCCTGCTGGATTGGAGACTCGGAACTTAAAAAAGATTGAAACTTTGGGACTTCGGGGACTCACTCCTTCAGATCTGGTGCTCGGCGATCATCAACGTCAAATAAGGCAGGTGTTCGAGAGGATCAGATCTCAGATCTACGCAGGCATACTCCGGATCTAAGCTTGGTCTTAGATCCCGAGACTTGGACGATTGTTTCCTTGGTGAAACAATCCTCCCCGGCTATTATTTCCTTGGTGAAATAATACCCGTTGTACTGCGTAGATCCGACCGGATCTAGATCGCGCGGTGGTCCACGGCAAACAACCCCGGCGCAGGCAAAGAACCCACAAAGCGAGCGACCGCAAAACAGGAGCTCGCGATTCGTTCGACACAAAAGGAGAAAAGTTGTAATCTTTGTTTATTTTTATTTGATTTTCGTTGTAACCGGATCTTATAAAAAGACCGGATCTTTTGTAACTCAAAAAGTTGTAACTCAAGATGACAATGGAATCAATAACAAAGAAAGACACGAATTTTCCAGCGAACAATCTGGCGACCACAGTGGGAGCCACCGATCTCGCTGCCGAGATCGGAGCGTCGCAGCCGCGGATCTTGATCCCAGTCGTGGAGGAGGTCGAATACGAGTTCGATCAGACCAAGTTCGAGGAATACCTTTCATCCTCGTCTAGATCAACCTCCCCCCGCAAGTCCAAGAAGTCCAAGTTCTCTTCCAACAGAAAGGTGCGTTGGTACGAAGAAGTTGAAGCTACCAACGACGACCTCATCTCGATTGACGCCAAAGTTGCGTCAGATGAGGCTCCACCAATCTCCAACCAGATCAAGCTGGTTCCAACCAATTCCTCCGTCACCAAAGGAGCGGTGACTCTCTCAAAGAGAGCCCGCCAAAGGCAACGCCAACGCTTGGCCAAACAATTCGCCAAAGCGATGGAGTCCACCGACGGAGTCCGCTACAACGCGGGTCTGAAGAACAAGAGAGGCAAACAGCCTCAACAACAGATGAACGGCGCCTCTTCCAAGCCGCCAACAATGGAATGGGTCCGTGTCAAACGGAATCGTTCGACGCTGGAAGAACGCATCCGCAAACGCCGCGCACTATCAGCGCAGGCACGGGCTCAAGCCGAAGAAGCCCGTAGAAAGTTGCAGAAAGAAGTGGCCAAGAAGCCGCCACCAACTCGCAAAGTTTGGAGGCCAAAGTCTGAAGCGGCAATTCAGGCTAAGGAGCAACCTTTGCAGCCTCCAACCAAAATTCAACCTCCGGCGAACCCAGCTAAGTCGCCGAGAATTCCCATAGCTACTCCGGGAGATCATGCAGAATCCTCCCGAAGAAGAAAGCCAGTCTTGGAGCGCCTCGGTCCAATTCCCGATGAGCGAAGCAAAGCTCCGATCCAAGAACGTTTGGGCCCACTAAGAAAACCCCGAACGAATCAACACGCTGGGGGTCACCGCTACCTCCAACATGACAAGGAGCTCAAGGCAACTGCGCGCGCTAATTTGCGCATTGAGGTCCAAGAGCCCGCTGAGAATTCACGCCCAAAAAGGCATGTCTCAAGGCGCGTGACTCTTGAAAGTCCAAGGAAGGCAATTCGCCCTCAGATGGAAACATTATCATCTGATAGTGATAATGTTATACCTGAGAAGTCGTGCCCACACACGATAGGTTACTCCGACTGTCAAAATGACGAGTTGTACTATCGTGCTGGGGGTACGAACAGAACCAGAAAGAGGAGTCCCCGAGAACAGGAAACTCAGTGCCCTTGTTCAAAGCTCATTCGGGCGGTACTGTCTCAATGCAACTGCATCAAGGTAGTCCCCGAGAGAATTTCAGTGTTCGAAAGGCTCGGCACCGAAACGCCAAAACCAAGGTATAGGCGTTTCCGGCAAAGAAGAACGGTGGTTAAAGACGGAGAATTTCCGAGGGTCACCGCCAACATGACCAGCAAAGAGACATCGACACAGATTGATCTCAAATCGTTTCTGGAAGCGTCCCGGCGTGTAACCCGTCTGCAGTCCGGAGCCATCGCACGAGGAACTTATGGTAGGGTTCGGACAAGATTGCCTTCGGAAGATGAAGAATCGGATTCCTGCTCTGCTGTCGCATCGGACAATACAGTGTCCAGCGAAGGACAACCCCGCGAGTCATTTATGATAAGCGCGGAAGAAATGGCCAAGATGCTTGAAGACGCTTTGGCTAAGCAGAAAGAAAGTTTCAAATTCGAGATGGAGATGGCCATGCAGCAGATGAGAGAGATGCATGAGCAGCAAATCCAGGCATTCAGGAACCAGCAAAGTGAATCGAACCGCCGTAACCCGATTGTTCAGGAAAAGGAGCACGCAGAAAGGGATGAAGCTCACAATGCCAATAACCCTCCTGTCAATACAGGGGGTGGTAACGAGGATGCCAACGAAGATACAAGTGAAGACTTGAAGATCAAAGATCTCGAGAGCAAAATCAACACATTGATCTCCGCTCAAGAGACGAAGAAAACAGGCATTCCCTGTCCATACCCACGAGAATGGGAATCGATCCCCTATCCGGCGAAGTTTAGTCTGATTAACTTTACGCCGTTTGATGGGAAGGGTTCCCCCACTCAGCATTTGATTTATTTCAAATCGCACTTGGGTATTATCTCCGGCAATGAGCCTCTGATGGTGCGGTCATTCGTCGGCACTCTTCGCGGAGCCGCCTTCGATTGGTACCGCCGCCTCAAGCCAGGAAACGTGAACAGCTGGGATGACATGGAGACCAAGTTCCTGGCCAACTTCTTCGACGACGACACCGAGATATCTATCGGATCGTTGCTCGACGAGAAACAAAAGGACGGGGAGTTAGTCGACACCTTCGTCAAAAGGTTCCGGAACAAGGCGATGAATTGCCGGGACCCGATCACAGAGGAATTCATCCTCCAAACTTGCCACAACAACCTTGCGTTGGACGTGTTGGAAGCAATGGGAACAGCACCGTCTGACACTTGGAAGGATCTGAAGGTCCGAGGGGAGCAGGCTGAGCGATTCCTTAGAAGGAAGAAGGCCGAGAGGAACCAACCGACGGTTAATCCGCTGGACTCAAATTTCGCCTCTCGTGGTAAGGGCAAAACACCTGCAGCTACTGGTGGTGCTAATCAAGCGTCACAACAGCAATCCCGAAGGCAGCAAAAGACTTCGGGTCCGAGACTCCAAAGAGAGTATTCCTTCAAGGACGAAGACGTTCCAGCCATCTTCGAATCCCTCCTTGAAGGTAACAAGATCAAGCTACCACCTATCACAAATCAGGAGGAAGCTGACAACACTACGGACCCAAAGTACTGTGCATACCACAGGAGGGTCGTTCATCCCACCAAGGATTGCTTTGCTCTCAAGAATAGCATTCAGACCTTGGTTGAAGCCGGCGTCATAACGCTGAGGTAAGCCAATTGAGAATGGCACGTATAAACTGCTTCCTAAAACTCCGACCGGTATAAGAGTATAAACTGCTTCCTAGAACTCCGACCGGTATAAGAGTATAAACTGCTTCCTAAAACTCCGACCGGTATAAGAGTATAAACTGCTTCCCAAAACTCCAAAGAGTATACGAGTATAAACTGTTTCTCAATCCTCCGACCGGTATAAGAGGTTAAACTACTCCCTCATACTCCAATAGGTATATGAGTCTAAACTGTCTCCCCACTTTTAACGGGAAGTTCCTGGAGAATATTAAGCTAATATTCTTAAGGATAACCTGGTTAAGTAACTGATAATAATGTCCGAACCAGTTCCGCAGAGGAAACTGGGGGTGGACGATTTATGTAATGGGAAGTTCCCAAAACCACAGCAATGTAATGAATAAGAACTCCCATTCTCACCATGTCTATGCACTCAACACTCTCTCTGTTAGAGTCTGGACGTAAAGTACCCACTTGGTCAAACCTTCTTACAGTTAGGACCACAGTCAAAATCCCCTCTCGATTCCCCCAATGAACGAGAGGTCCACAAATTGAGCGATCAAACCTTCCTACAGTTAGGATTGTCTCAAAACACCCACTTGGTCAAACCTTCTTACAGTTAGGACCACAGTCAAAATCCCCTCTCGATTCCCCCAATGAACGAGAGGTCCACAAATTGAGCGATCAAACCTTCCTACAGTTAGGATTGTCTCAAAACACCCACTTGGTCAAACCTTCTTACAGTTAGGACCACAGTCAAAATCCCCTCTCGATTCTCCCAATGAACGAGAGGTCCACAAATCAAGCGATCAAACCTTCCTACAGTTAGGATCGTCTCAAATCTCCCAATTGGTCAAACCTTCTTACAGTTAGGACCACAGTCAAAATCCCCTCTCGATTCCTCCAATGAACGAGAGGTCCACTTTCAAATCGAGTGATCAAACCTTCCTACAGTTAGGGTCACCTCAAACTCCTGTTTGGCCAAACCTTCCTACAGTTAGGGTCAAAACCATAATTCACTCTCGATAAACGAGAAATTCATCTTTAGTTCGGTAATCAAACCTTCCGACAGTTAGGGTTATCCGAATCTTTTTGATTCTCGGAGTGGAGATCCCACTCTTAGTTTCACCTTTCCGGATTCTGGGGGTGGAGATCCCACCTCGAGTCTCCTTTCCAATTGAAGAGAGAATATAAAATTCTTCTTCTTCATTTTCGGGAGATAGAATATAAAATTCTTCCTCTCCCATTTCGGGTTCGTCTTTGCCCCAAGAGAAGACACCACCTTTTTCAAATCCCAAAATTTGTGCCTCACAGGTACTAGGAAGTTTATCCCGAATCCTAAGCAGGGATAAGTCTGCGCCTAACACGCGCTGCCGGTTTAGTCTTTTTCCGCACAAAAAGACACCAGAGTTCGATTCTGGGGTATTCTATCCTGAAACCTAAGCAAGGATAAGTCTGCGCCTAACCCGCGCTGCCGGTTAGTTCTTAACCGTTGAAAAGAACATCCGTCCACATATTCAACATTGTGGCAGGTTGTTATTAATAACACCAAAATCCATGCCTTACACGCATGGGGAATGTCATCCTGAATCCTAAGAAAGGATATGTCGACACCTAACACGTGTCGCCGGTTTAGTCTTTTACCGATTGAAAAAGACACCAGAATACCAGTCTGGGGTATTTTTATCCCGAAGCCTAAGTAGGGATAAGTCAACGTCTAATACACGTTGCTGGGTAGCCTATTCCCATAACAATGGTAAAGCCTATGTATTCAACATCATAGCACAAAGTCTAAGAGAATTCACTCTCTTAGCACAACGTTACATGCGGAACGGATTTCGTCAATCCGCATGCTAGCCCGACTCAAACGGTAGTCGGTAAAGGCTAATCAAATCCGTTAAAGGCTTGGGGTTAGCCAAAAATCCTAAAGTCAACGCCTAACACGCGTCGCCGGGTAGTCTATTCCCGTGAGAAAGACGAAGTCTACGTATTCGAAGTCGTAGCATCAAGTCTAAGGGAGTTCATTCCTTTAGCACAACGTCACATGCGGAACGGACTTAAGACAATCCGCATGTAAGCCCGATTCAAACGGTAATCGGTAAAAGCATGTCAAATCCGTTGAAGGCTGAGGATTTGCCAAAAATCCTAAGTCAACGTCTGATACACGTTGCTGTTTAGTCTTTTCACAGGAGAAAGACGAAGTCTACGTATTCAATATCGTAGCACTAAAAGGGTTAACTCTTTTAGCGTTACGTCACATGCGGAACGGACTTAAACAATCCGCATGCTAGCCCGACTCAAACGGTAGTCGGTAAAAGTGCATCAAACCCGTTGATGGCTGAGGATTTGCCAAAAATCCTATAAATACGAGAGTCACTGACGCATCAGCTTCTTTAGTTGGTCTCGTGACCTGAGCATCCAACGATGTTCGAAACCCTAGGGTTAACGCCGATCAACGTGTAACCCTAGGTCAACGCCAGTCAACGCGTTGCTAGCAAAAATTCAACGTACAACGTTCGAAACCCTAGGGTTAACGCCGGTCAACGCATAACCCTAGGGCAACGCCAGTCAACGTGTTGCAAGCAAAAAATTCAACGTACGACGTCCAAAACCCTAAGGTCAACGCCGGACAACGCGTAACCCTAGGTCAACGCCAGTCAATGCGTTGCGAGCAAAAATTCAATACTCCGAAAAGTATACGAGTATAAACTGCTTCTTAAATACTCCGAAAAGTATACGAGTATAAACTGCTTCTTAAATACTCCGAAAAGTATACGAGTATAAACTGCTTCTTAAATACTCCAAAAAGTATACGAGTATAAACTGCTTCTTAAATACTCCGAAAAGTATACGAGTATAAACTGCTTCTTAAATACTCCGAAAAGTATACGAGTATAAACTGCTTCTTACTCCGAAAAGTATACGAGTATAAACTGCTTCTTACTCCAATAAGGTATATGAGTATAAACTGTTCCCTAATTTTTGAGAAGTTCCTGGAGAATGTTTTCTATAAATATTCTTAAGGATAACTCAAACAATAAGACGCCGGACAACGCGTTGCAGATAAAGACTCGACGCCAACAATCGATGGTCAGCTAAATCAGGAACCGACTTCAAAGTTCAAAATTCCGACAACGGTCAGACAATAAATGCAGCACCGAAACTCTTTCAGACATTCGACAAAGCACCGAATAGCCTGGAGAATTGAAGGAATCAAGAACGGAAGTCATTCCAAGGTCCCATTACACCGACTGAAGGTTGGGACAAGCATATCCAAAGTATTCCAGACTCTTCTATAAAAGAACGAGACTGAAATACTTTGGAGGGGGTATCTGTAGGCATATAAAATTGCTTATAGGTCCCTTAGCTCAGCTCGGCACAAACCGACAAACCAACGAGGCAACGAGATTGACTAATCGCACGCAAGCAACGGAATACGTCCATTCGCGTGCGGGATCAAGCCAAGCAGAACCGGAAAACGGGCACAAAGAGGCAAAACGACAAACACCTAGGTGGCCGGCCACACTGTGCCCAAGGCACAGTGAGGGTAGCCTATAAATAGGCCACCCCCTTGTTCATTTGAGAGGGTTGGAAATTTTGGAGAGAGGCGAAGCCCTGCTGGATTGGAGACTCAGAACTTAACAAGATTCAAGCTTTGGGACTTCGAGGACTTGCACATCCAGATCTGGTGCTCGACGATCATCAACGCCAAATAAGGTAGGAGTTCGAGAGGACCGGATCTCAGATCTACGTTGCTACACTCCGGATCTAAGCTTGGTCTTAGATCCCGAGATTTGGACGATTGTTTCCTTGGTGAAACAATCCTCCCCGGCTATTATTTCCTTGGTGAAATAATACCCGTTGTACTGCGTAGATCCGACCGGATCTAGATCGCGCGGTGGTCCACGGCAAACAACCCCGGCGCAGGCAAAGAACCCACAAAGCGAGCGACCGCAAAACAGGAGCTCGCGATTCGTTCGACACAAAAGGAGAAAAGTTGTAATCTTTGTTTATTTTTATTTGATTTTCGTTGTAACCGGATCTTATAAAAAGACCGGATCTTTTGTAACTCAAAAAGTTGTAACTCAAGATGACAATGGAATCAATAACAAAGAAAACCACGATTTTTCCCGCGAACAGTACAGTTATGAACACGTACACTGTGATATATACACATATGGTTAAAATATGCTGTGTTAACATACTAAATATGAAAAGTATACAAATATTATATTTCCGGGATAGGGAGATAAAACCTATTTTCGCAGGGTGATTGAGTAAAAATATTATAAAAGTATTGTTATATTATGTTTCCGGGATAGAGAGATAAAACCTATTTCCGTAGGGCGATTGAGTAAGAGTATTATAAAAGTATCGTCATATTATGTTTTCGGAATAGGGAGATAAAACCTATTACCACAGAATGATTGAGTAAGAGTATTACAAGAGTATCGCTAATATATATAAGAGATGCACATTTGTAAGTAATATAAAGTATAATTTTGCTTCCATATTGAATAACCGTAAGTAGGGTGCTTTCTCTGAGACCGCGGCTTACACGACATGGTATTTGGTTGGCTTTTATTTGGATGAGTTCATTTTATGTTAGATCCATCTACCTGAGTGTAGATCAGGATGAGATATTTGTTCTACAGGTTTGGGGTTTGAAGTATTATCTATTTAGTTGTTGTTGTTCATTCATAGAGTTTGGAATTAGTACTTAGGGAGTCACAATTTGAGACATGGTATATACACGAGGGTTTCCTTATTTGGATTATTTCGCTTGACGTACTAACTCTCGTGTTGTGGATTGCTAAATACTAGTCTCCAGTTAGATTTATATGAATGATTCTATACTTATGTATTCTCTATATTTTCTGTACACTCCTACCCCTTCCCTTAAGGAGAGGTGGAGATATTCTCGCTATAGCGCTTTGATGCTCATTCTTTTCCTCTCTTTCAGGTAGCAAGTCCATAGCAAGTTCGGCGCACGGAGAGTCGCAGGTTGATAGGATTTCTTCATAGATTCCATCTAGCTATTTATTTTTTAGTAGTTATTTCAGAACTCCACGGTTAGTTATTTATGTTCATACTCTAGATTTGTATTTCATTTTGTAGAGGCTGAGAGCCATAATGATACTTTGTTGGACTCATTGTACTTGAGGTTTATTTCAGACTCGGAGATATTTCTATTCTATTTTAGTTGGACTCACTGATGATTATTTTTCATACTTCCTCTGTGTATATCTGGCTTTGCTCTATTTCTTTTATTTGCCTGTCTGTACCTTTACCTATTTGTTGTTTCCACAAGAGAGATAGTAATTGTGATGGTGAAACATGTCATAGTATGGTGTTTGGTGCTTGGCAGGTTTGACAATCTGGGTTTTACCTTGGACTGCAGCCTCGCACGAAACCTGGGTAATCATCAGGATCAGTCAGGAGAAGAGGGTAAAGATAGAAATGCTAAGTCAGGACAGTCAGGAGAAAAGGGTAAGGGTAAGAGACCTTTTACAGGCTCAGGAGGACCCCAGCATCAGAATAAGTTTCCACAGCAGCAGGGTCCCCATAAGAAAGGCAATCATCAGGATCAGAGGGCGCAGCAGCGTCAATTTCATGGAGCTTGTTTCAATTGCAACAAGCCAGGTCACAAAGCAGCAGAGTGCCGCAACGCACCCGCAGCAGGCCAGCAGGGTAGGAATCCGTATCAGCAGTAGAACCGCACTCAGGGTCACGATCAGGGTCAGCAGTTGAGGATTGAGGCACCTCCAGTAGTCCTAAGGATTGAGGGATAGATGCGAGCGATTCAGGAGATCCAGCAGGGACAGATAGTCCTATATGTTCCAGGTGATGCAGCACAGTCGACTGGTAGGGTGTATGGAGTTGTTCCTCACGATCATGGCATGATACGGGACGGTGGTGGAAGGTACTTTCCTTGTGAATTCATTAACAACATGTATTCTTTTTGACTCTGGCGCTTCACATTCT
Organism: Asparagus officinalis; assembly: GCF_001876935.1. Lineage (NCBI taxonomy): Eukaryota > Viridiplantae > Streptophyta > Magnoliopsida > Asparagales > Asparagaceae > Asparagus > Asparagus officinalis. The sequence continues at coordinate 70,140,762 of NC_033795.1, read as the reverse complement.
TTTATCTCCTACGATTTTTTGGTTAGTCTTCAGCTTGTGGCGCAGTCATTAGATTTCCCTTTATCTGTATCTACTAATTTAGGGGAGACGTCTCTTTTAGAGATTGTTTGTAGGAGATGTATCATCAGCTTGGACGATTCCGAGTTTGTAATAGACCTGATCGTATTGCGTATGTCTGAGTTCGATATTATCCTTGGTATGGATTAGCTATCTTCCTACCATGTGAGTATCGACTGTTTTGCGAAGACAGTCAGTTTGTGAGCTTTTGATGGATCTGAGTTAGTAGTATCGACCTCCAGAGGTAACCAGTTTGCGGAGTCATATCTGGCATACGTCGAGGAGGTGATGTTATGGGATCGGGGAGCAGATTTGAGTGAGATGCGAGTAGTCTCAGACCAGGATGTCTTTCAGGACATACCAGGATTACCTCCAGTGAGATAGGTCGAGTTCTGCATAGAGTTGCAGCCAAGCACCGCGTCGATTTCCCGAGCTCCTTATCGTATGGCGCCTGCTGAGATAAGTGAGCTATAGATCCAGCTAGATGAGTTGTTATCTCAGGGATTCATTCGACGAAGTCATTCTCCGTGGGGAGCACCGGTCCTCTTTGTGAAGAAGAAGGACGGAAGTATGCGATTATGCATTGATTATCGCGAGTTGAACAAGGTCACTATCCGAAATAGGTACCCATTACCGAGGATCGATGGCTTGTTTGACCAGTTGCAGGGGGCTCAGTGTTTTTCGAAGATAGATCTTCGTTCTGGTTATCATCAGTTGTGGGTTTGGGAGATGGATATTCCGAAGACCGCTTTCTTGATTTAATATAGGTCATTCGAGTTTCTTATCATGCCATTTGGGCTGACCAATGCACCCGCAGTATTTATGGATTTGATGAATCGGATTTTTCGTCCATACTTGGACCAGTTCGTGATAGTTTTCATCGACGATATTCTCATCTATTTGAGATCGGAGGATGAGCACGAGCAACACTTGATATTGGCATTACAGACTTTGTAGGATCACCAGTTGTATGCCAAATTCAGCAAATGTGAATTCTGGTTATCGGAGGTTAGATTTTTGGGCCATGTCATCAGCCAGGAGGGCATTGCAGTAGACCCAACTAAAGGGGAGGCCGTACTTGATTGGGAACCATCGAAGATAGTTACAGAGATTCGTAGCTTTTTGGGTCTGGTTGGCTATTATAGAAAATTTATTCAGGACACCTCGAAGATCGTGACGCTACTTATACGCCTTACTAAGAAAGGTGTACAGTTTATTTGGGCCACAAAATGCCAAGAGGCCTTTGAGACATTGAAGACTAAGTTGACTTCAGCTCCAGTATTGATTATTCCCAGTAGTGATAAGACTTTTGTTGTCTACACGGATGCATCCTTATCAGGTCTTGAAGGTGTATTGATGCAGACCTAGAGAGTCAGAGCCTATATTTCAAGACAGTTGAGGACTCATGAGCAGAATTATCCCACGCACGATTTGGAGCTAGCAGTAGTGGTCTTTACACTGAAGGCGTGGAGGCATTATTTATATGGAGTGCAATTTGAGTTATTCACAGATCATTAGAGTTTGAAGTACCTCTTCTCACAGAAAGAACTCAACTAGAGGCAACGACGATGGATAGAGTTTATAAAGGATTATAAGTTCACTATACAATATCATTCGGGAAAGGCGAACGTGGTAGCAGACGCGTTGAGCAGGAAGCGTCGTCACGGGCTAGAAGCTTTGAGGTGTTCACTATATCAGGATCTTTATACCCTCACTCATTATGATTTCGGGCCAGAGATTGGCGAGAGTAGTGTTTTCTTAGGAGCTTTATCAATACAACCATCTTGGGGAGATAGAGTAGTCGGAGATCAGTTAGAGGATTCGTGGATTCAAACCCGTAAGGTGGAGATCTCCAAAGAACCCAAGGATGATTGGACTATTGGAGTAAATGGAGGCCTTCGGATGAAGGGTAGGATCGTCATGACGAACAATCTACATCTAAAGAGGAAACTTTTGACGAGGCACATTGCAGTAGATATACAATGCACCCAGGCACAACGAAGATGTACAAGGATCTGAAGAGGCATTTTTAGTGGAGTGGTATGCGTAGAGAGATAGCAGATTATGTGGCTAAGTGTTATACCTGCCAGCAAGTTAAGGCAGAACATCAGAGACCTGCAGAAACCGTACAACCTTTACCCATTTCCGAGTGGAAGTGGGCAGATATTTCCATGAATTTCATAATAAGGTTTCCTAAATCAAAGAAATGAAATGATTCTATTTGGGTGATAGTAGACAGATTGACAAAGTCGGTGCATTTCTTACCTGTGAGGACGATGAAATGATTCTATTTGGGTGATAGTAGACAGATTGACAAAGTCGGTGCATTTCTTACCTGTGAGGACGACTTATACGGCGGACACCTATGCGAGGATTACAAAGTCGGTGCATTTCTTACCTGTGAGGACGACTTATACGGCGGACACCTATGCGAGGATTTTTATTCAAGAGATTGTCAGATTACATGGAGTTCTGGAAACGATTGTATCAGATCGAGGCTCAGTCTTTACATCACATTACTGGAGGAGTTTTCAGGATGCTTTTGGTGGCCAATTATCATTTAGTAGTGTATTTCACCCCCAGACAGATGGTAAGACCGAGAGGGTGAATCAGGTATTGGAGAATATGCTAAGAGCATGTGTTATAGATTTTCAGGGTAGCTGGGTGGATCACATCCCATTGATTGAATTTACATATAATAATAGTTATTAAACTACCATCGGGATGGCGCCGTACGAAGCCTTGTACGGGAGGCCTTGTAGATCACCTATATATTGGGCATAGCCAGAGGATAGTCTATTACTTGGCTCGGAGCTAGTTAGGCAGACCACGGAAAAGGTTATATTGATTTGGGAGAACATTCTTGCTGCACAGAGTCGACAAAAGAGTTATGCAGATCATCAGAGATGACCCTTAGAATTTCAGGTTGGTGACTTAGTTATGTTGAAAGTATCACCGATGAAGGACGTTCAGCGATTCGGTAGACGGGGGAAGCTTGCTCCGAGATATGTTGGTCCCTTCAGCATTATTGAGCGTATTGGAGCTGTTTCTTATAGGTTAGATCTTCCGGCATCGATGTCGAGTGTATACGATATATTTCATATTTTGATGCTTAAGAAGCATTTGTGTGACGAAGAGCAGCAGAGGGTGATTGATTCACCAGAGGTTGAGATTCAGGATGATTTGACTACCGTAGAGATTTTGGTATGCATTCTTGCTAGAGAGAATAAAAAGCTTAGAAACAAGATCATTCCTTTAGTGAAAGTCTAGTGGAACCGGAAAGGAGCCGAAGATATTTCGTGGGAGCGCGAGGAGGATGTACGTCGTGACTATCCACACCTGTTTGAATAGGCAATATGTTGATATTTTAAATGTGCTCATATGCGTTGATTGATGTGATTGCATGTGCTGTTTTGACACGTTTATACTTAACCATAGAATGGGTCATTCAACACTTAGCTCTTAATTATTTGGAACATATGGTATATATATGGGGGTTTATTGTTTGGATTTTTCGCCTGACGTACTAGTTTCGTCTAATTAGGGGTTAAGTGGGGATGTACATATTCTAGATTTGTTAAGTTTAAACGTGGCTTATGATTCATATCTAGGGATTAATGGTACGAGATGTGTACAGGAGGGTTTCCTTATCTGGATTATCCCCTCTTAGTGCTTTTCTTATATTATTAATTCCTAAGATACGATTCGAGGACGAAATTCTCTTAAGAGGGGAGAATGTAAAACCCCTAAAATTTGTGATATATATATATATATATATATATATATATATATGATTGATCATGATATATGGAATTTTATTTTGATTAATACAGTTAAATGGTATGTGAGTAGTATACCATGTGTTTTGAGTATAAACAAGTTCATTCATGAGGAAGAGAAGAGTAAATGGTATGTGAGTAGTATACCATGTGTTTTGAGTATAAACAAGTTCATTCATGAGGAAGAGAAGAGTTGAAACATGAACAACGGCCAAAATCATGAGAACTTGATATTCCTAATCCGATCGACTGTCACGGTCGACTACAATCCGGTCGACCACCGCGGTCGACTGTAATCCGGTCGACCGTCGCGGTCTACCGCCGTGGTCGACCGCAATCCGGTCAAACGTCACGGTCGACCGCGAGACTTGTAGAAAATTTTTCAACCGCAATCCGGTCAAACGTCACGGTCGACCGCGAGACTTGTAGAAAATTTTCTCATGTTTTGAGTTGGTTTCGGATTTCTAAAAGCCATATTCATTTTATCTGGTTTTTATATCAAACTTTCACGAATTTTCTCAGTTTTCTAAGAAGCCTAACAGCCACCAAACCCCCGTAAACCCTAATTTGATTCTTGGAGAATATTAGAGGTTTTCAAGTGGATTTTTTGGGTGATTTTGGTTTTTGGATTGGAGATTTACTTTGGCTTGGCATCCTAAAACGTTTTTCTACAAGTTTCAGGAGCGTTCATCTCTGCTAATTCCCCTCTTAGTTTTTAAAATGGTTTTAAAGAGTTTTTAACATGTTTATAGAGCCAAATTGACTAGTTTATGAATAAAAGTTAATTCTTTTGTATTATATGTATAAAGACTAGGTCATTCCATGTTAAAAAGTTTGAGAATGAATTTACAGAAGTATGTAAGATCTAAAAATAATTTAAAATGTGGTTTAATGAGAAAGATGATTTGTTCTTCGTTTCGAGTTTTTATGCATGACTTAGGTTTTGAATATAAAATTTTATGCAAATAATCATGCTATATATGTTGAGTTTGTTTCCAGAAGTTTTTATCTACTGTAGACATATTTTCATGCAAGTTTCATGCTGATTTAATCATGTTTGAATCACCTAAACACGGCGTGAACACGATACACACAACCAGATTGAGAATTTGGAATATCAGCCCACGATACACACAACCAGATTGTGACTAGGCTATGGAACCCGTCGCAGTCGACCGTCGTTCTTGTGCGGTCGACCGCCACAAAGTCAGTGGCCCTGTGCATGTTTTGTTCGACTGTTTGAGTTATCGAGTGAGTTTCTCGACCTTGTACTGTTATGATACAATGTTTATGAGTTGTTTAACATCTGAGATGCCAGTAAACACCAGATATGGACACATACACTGAGATATGTACACATATGGTTAAAATATGTTGTGTTAACATACTAAATATGAAAAGTATACAAATATTATGTTTCCAGGTTCGGGAGATGAAACATATTTCCGCTGGACGATTGAGTAAACATATTACAAAATTATCGTTATATTATGTTTCCGAGATAGGGAGATAAAACCTATTTCCACAGTGCAGTTGAGTAAGAGTATTACAAAAGTATCGTCATATTATGTTTCCGGGATAGGGAGATAAAACCTATTGCCGCAGAGCGATTAAGTAAGAGTATTACAAGAGTATCGCTAATCATTCTCCCTTTAAAAGAGGAAGTACTAGAAAAACTTTTATTTTCCAAAAATGCCCTTCATCTTTCATGAAATTAACTAATTTACTCTATTATCATAACTCAAAATCTTATTAAATCACATTAATTAAAGGTTTAATACTAATATCTTCAATGCAAAGCCATTAACATTAAATTAGTTATATTGATCAATCAGGCAAATGTTTAAACCTCTTCAAATGCACATTTCTAGAGAAATGCAAAGCCAGTACTCACAGAATTAATCAGTTCTCAAACATCACCATTAAATTAATAAATGGAAATTAATCAGCCTAAACGTTAAAACCTCTTCAAATGCACATTTCTGGAGAAGTTTGTTACCATGTTAATGCAACCGTTACCATAACTTACTTTCCCTTCTACAAATTCAGAGAGAGAACGAGAGAAAGAGATAGAGAGAGCTTTACCTTCTACAAATTCAGAGGGTGGGGGGGATCAAGTGGCTAAAAAAAATATATTTGAAGTTTCACTTGCACAAGACTAAAAAGTTTATGTTCTGAGCAAGACTTTGAGCCTTGACCATGATGTCGTCATCCTCCATTTCATCAAACTCAACGCCAAGGCAGCAAGGACGTTATTGGTTGCTGTAAATTGTGCTCATGTGTAAAAGGAACCTGATATACATTGGGAAATAGCTAATGATAGCGAGCTTAATATTCACTTTTTGTAATATTTTTTTGGTCATTTAGAGGAGAAAAAAATTTATTAACTTTCTTGGTGTTGAGCTTACTCATAAGCTCGATAAAGGAATGGAGCTATCTTTGATTACTTATAATTCATAGCTATATCCCTATTTGTCTTTCGGTTCATTATATATGTTGTTGTTGAGTTTTTTTCAATTGGATTTATTTATGTTACTTCATTTTCTTAAGTAAAATACAACAAAAATACAACATATTTCCTATTGAACAAGTTTTGACCAATTTCATAAGTAGGTCTTTTTCTTTATATATATTTTTATTTGATAGGTGTAAAACTGAGGAATCTGCCACTTAGCCTGCAAGTGTTTGATAGCTTTATCGACTCAAACTGGCTTCTATAGTTTCTGGTTGAGGTTTGCTAAAGAGTGGGTTTTTTTTGTTAGACTTAGTAACTTAGTTTTATTCAACAAGAATTGTTCTTAAACTCTAAAAAGGTGTTTTCGTGCTCAATGCTTGAATAAAGTTTCATAAGCATTTCTCTATTTTGATGTTTTTATGGTGGCTCTTCATATCTGTAGCTTATGTCTTTTAAAAGACGCCTTATTATCTAAAGTAGCAAATGTAGTTAACAAGTGCTGAGAGAAGTTTTGAACAGCAGTGTGAGCCAATGGGTTTTAAGTTTTTGTTAAATTAGATGTACTTTCTACTCTATGCGAAGTCATAGCTTTTAAGAAATATTTGGAAGTTGGGCAGCGGTATAAATCCATCGAGCATCTTCGTATTTTGTTTGATTTCTATTGCTCGCTATCAAAAGTTCAAGTGGTTTTCTAAAATTAACCCTTTATTTTT
>NC_033795.1:70123490-70133748 GCF_001876935.1 Asparagus officinalis | reverse complement strand
CACCCCACCCCCAAAAAAATTAGAACTCTTTTTAAAAACTCCATTAAGTTTATTAGACAAAAAATTATATTTTCAATGAAACCTATTTTAAACCCCTTAGATACAAAACTCCATATAACCAAAATTTATTTATATTATGGATTATAGAAAAAGGTCAAAGGCATATTGAATTAACTTGTTTTCTCAATTAAGACTTATTATAATTTATATAGGGTAAATTACACTAAACGCCAAGAACCTTTACAAACTTTCCTTTAGATAACTATCCTTAATTTAGATTATAAATAAATTAAATCTAAAATAATAATTAAACCAACTACCATAATAGTATTAGATTATCAAGTGTATGATGTTTTAATATAGTGTAGGAATTATTATTTATGTAATAATGCAACTCCAATTAGATTATAATAGTACAAATTTATATTAAACATTAGATTTTTAATAGTATAAGATTATACTTAAACATTAAATTTTTTTTGTGCTTATCAGCTGCAAATAACGTTTATATCTCATCAAGAGTGGTTTTAAATAAAGATTCAAATAGTTTATTATGTAGATCTAATTAAATAGATAGGAGACCTAGGCACCTTTTGTGATGGAAATTCTCTTAGGGAGAGAATCCAACAGTCGGTATTATACTCCCTGAAAATGACAAACCATAGTGGTTTTCTTGAAGCAGCTTCAAGAGTACTGGGGGTTGGACCTTGCTGTGAATGGAGAAATCTCCCTTATGGGGATCATGCGGGTCACATGCTTCAACCACAAAAGCTTAGGCAACTTTAGTGGTGCAGGCGTCAGTTGAAGGGTCAAGGTCGTAATATCGCTTTACAGGTGTCGGTTGGCGACTGGAGGGGAAGTGACTTCGGCACGGGAGAGGGTGTCTCCGCATTTTTCGGGAAGTGATTGAGAGCATGGCAGAAGGAACGCTGACAGGCTGACAAGTCATGGAGACCATCAGGCCGGAATCAGGATAAGGCTTATTCGAGGTGGACTAGGATGCTGACATATACTCTAGGGGAGAGGCTTGAGGCGGAGGTTATTCATCAACTTAGTCGACAGCAGGGAATGTCCATCAAGTTATCTTTGTGAGTTGCCAAGTAAGTAGTGGTCGAGTGCCCTTGGTGGGTCGCCTTCAATGATAGGGTCGGCTGACCCCGCCTTTCGTGTCAACCTGAAAGAATGTCGACTTGATGAGTCGGTGAGGTCGATGCTGCTGTTGGGCTTGGGCCACTAAGTTGGTTGAGGCCAGTTTGTTAGGGCTCTTATTGCATCATTATGTAAATACCCGTATCTTGGGTGAGTAAACACCATAATAATTGGCATTTTTCACTTGGAGTCAACATTTAGTCGGGTCCGAGTGAAATAAAATAGACTCTTATCAATATAAGCCTGCTTGGGACATAAAACTGAGAAGTCTTCGTCTATCGACGTGGTTGACATCATCGGACATCCTTCTTTACCCATCATGGTTCCGCTTTTCTTGGCTAACGTTATCAAAGATCTGAACCGTCATTTTAAGAAACGAAGCATAATGGACATAATGAAGGGCATTCCGCTTTTTGAGTATTGGGACGTGGGGCATTAAATGAGGGTGACGCTTCGTGCTTCGAGTGAACCGTTTCAGATTCCGAAGTGGATCTGACCTGGTTGCTTTAAAAATCACCGCGTCCTTTGAAATCCTTCCACGCACTTCTTTGAAAACTTATAAATGGCCTCTTGATGTTGAGAAGATTCTTTTACAAATTTTCGCTATGACAAATTTCTGATATTCCTCAAGCTTTTTAGATAAAATATTTCATGGCCTCTTAAGTTTCAACCTCTGGCCGTAGTGAGGAGAGGCTCGCCATTTTTCTACTCATCCGCTCAAGGGTCCATATGGACAATCTGGTGGGGTTGTATGATCAACACAATATCCCCCGAACTCTAACACTGGCGGCGCCGGAGATGAGTGAACCAGTGTATTGCCATGGCGATGGTCGAGTGTCGCTGTACCTGGCCCACTTGGAGCATGGCTTACGGCTTCCCTTACATCCTTTTATTAGGGAGGTTAATGCTGATCTAGGAGACTCTCCTTCCCAGTTTTATCCGAACGCAATGGGGATTCTTGTGGCTTTCATCATTATTTGCCACCGTGTTGGAATTTAACCAAGCTTGAGATTGCATAGACATTTGATCAGCGTGGGGTCGTCTGAGAAGGACCAGCATTACTTTTACCACTATCGTGGTGATTTCTAGCTTGTCACAGACTCTTTAGAGTTGGACGAGGACTGGAGAAGGCGCTTCGTATGGGTTTATGATGGCAACAGCGTCTTCGCCTGCTTGTACTGGCCGAAGGTGAATGAGGACGGTTTGAGGCCAGTCACCCTTAGCGGTTCCGAGATGAAGAACCTAGAAAAGGTTCGTTCTTATGTCGGACCATGGGAGAGCGATGCTCTATTTGATGATGTGTCTCTCCAAGCGGCGGGCATATCTATGATCTTGTCTTCCACTTGCTTCCATGCAAGGGCGAGTCTCGTTCCTCTGTTGGCGGAAAATTGCAAGAGGAACGCAGGGACCAAGGGGTCGAGTTCCACTGCCAGGCCTCATAAGAAGCTGAGGTAGGCCCTTAGCGCTCAGGAGGTGGCTATCTTGATACCTCAAGCAGCCAAAATTGCCTCTAAATTAAGGGGGATGACAAGGGTCAAGAGGCGGCGCCCAATTAGACCGGTTGTGGGCCTCAGTCAGCCGGAATGAGTCTGCTGGTTACTTAGCTTAACTGCTTGGAAAATGTGGGTTGGTAGATGAGTCTTCTCCTGGCGGGAAGACACCGACCTTAGCGGTCGAAGAAGATATTGTCTGCCCCAGTTCTATGCCTGAGTCGTCTCGCAGCCCTGGCAAGGAGCCGATTTGGGTGGATGACGGTGTCGAGAGGAGAGCTAGAACTCTGTCAGACCAGATGGAGAATGGTATAATGAAAGTATTAAGCATTATTAATAATTAACATGAGAGTTTTACAATAACATCGGAAGTTTTAGGGCCAAGTTAGATAAAATTGAAGTGGTGTGTAATATGATCAATTAATAATGATAATTAATTTAGTTAACTTATGATTAGAATATAATATCAAAAGAATAGAGACAGTATAATCCATGAAAAGTTTTTTCACAACTCCTTCTTTTAAAGGGTGTATGATTGAGACAAAAAGATTTAGGAAAAAAAGATAATTCCACAAAGAGAGAAACTTTTTGTGTGCAATAGTCACCGAGTCTATCCTTTAATGCTAAAAGAACTTTGTTACATATCATTTGCTTTAGGATGTGTAATTCTAATTATGTTGGCGTGTTTCATATACAATTTTGTGCTACCTTCAATGTGTAGTTCTAATTATGTTGGCGTGTTTCATATACTATTCAGATCCTTCAATGTATCCCTACTCTCTCTACCTTCATCAATGAGCAATTAATTTACAATGATGGTTATTATTATCCTTATCATCTTAGATGCAACCCCAAATTAAGTTTTTAGAAAAATACTACACATTCTCTGCCATCATCTCTTCAAATCTCAAATTTTAGTGCATCAGTAAAAAAACAAATTTAGGAAGGTCATTATCAATAAAAAATTTTGGGTATGATTTCTGTAAAATTTTAACTTTGATTTTAATTTCTTTGTCTATACCCTCTCTTTCTTGATAATTGCCTTTCTTTGATGTTGTTACCTATTATTATATGTTTTTTCTTGTTAGAAATAGTTGAACCCATGCATACAAGTTGTTTGTTAATATGCTCATGTATATTAGTAATATCTCATGTGTATCCTTAGTTATAACTTCAAACGATAGAGTTTTAATGAAATATCACGGGTATTGTAGTAAATAATATTCCTTTGAGAAGAAAGAGAACAGTAAGTTGCTTTCACAGAAGGAGAAGATGAAGAGGGATCTTGGCCAAGCGAGCAAGGGGAAGAACTATGTAGAGGAGAAGAGGCTTTTGAGGGATAGTGGAATGTATTCTCATTTTGATGTGTACTTTTTATTAATAATGTTAGGATATAAGTAGAAAATGGTAAAGTTTGTGAGCGATGTTACAGTGGCCTAATGTTATTTTAGTAAAATTTAATCAGGTTGGTAGACTCATATATTTGAGAAAGTATTATAGAAGAGACTTTCTTGAAAAATATAGGTCATACAGAAATTGGAATGTTTCTTCTAAAAGCCTTATTTGATCCAAAAATTAGGTGAAGACTTGTTGGAGTAACACAAGCCTATCATATATGATGAAGTTGTACCCACGTTGTGTGGAAATGGAAAAGGGATATCTATTCACTTTGGCACCCTAAAGTTTACCCCTTTGATCAATTTAGTACACTTAATGTACTTTTAACACTTTAATACCTCAAATTTTCTTACCTATTTCACTTTAATACCATTTGTTGGAACATGTTTGTTTTGTTAAGTGTATCATGTAAAACTCCTTATAATACTTTAATTCAAACATAACTTAGAACAAAAAAAAAATCAACTCAATGTAATAAAAATTACACATATTTAATAAAAATTAAAATCTAAAAATCAACATTAAACATAGCATTTGTAACTTTGGCCTAGCGCTCTCAATCGAGGGGGATAGTTGATAATATGTAGTTATTTTGTAATTTGTTTCAAAATTGACTAACCTTTCTTTGCTTTTAGCAATTCTAACTTTGGCCTAGCGCTCTCAATTGAGGGAAATAGTTGATAATATTATTGTTGCTGGTCTACTGAGAATATATTGTTATGATTTCAAATTAAGATAGTTGTTAATACACATTCATTATCTGTCTCATCCAAATGTCTGAATATCATCATCCTATATCATTGCATGATTTGATTCTAGTTGTAGCCCAAATAATACTTGTTTTCCATATTTATTTAGTAGAGTAATGTATATCATTGACGAATAAATGATGTGTTATTCTGGCTTGTATACCATAGTTTGTTTTCTATTGTTAAGGATGCACCCACTGTACTATCGTCCAATTGATCCCTAAATGTAATTTTATTATTCAAACATTGTGAATTTTTAGCTTCTGTCCATATGTTTGCTCCATCGTTTACCTTCAATAAATTTTTACAACAACATTCTCTAAATAAAACTATCAATTTAAAATAAATCTAAAAAGTATACCACGTGCATTGCTCGTACAATCCTTCCAGATTGTGTGATATGGTCTACATGAGTGTTGTGACATTATTTACTGCTTTGACAACTTCTAATAACCCCTAATGGATTCTATTCATTGGGCTTTAGAATATACGGTTTGGTTATTTTGCCTTTGTAATATTACCTGGTTATATGCAAAATACCTCTCACACACCACCATCAATCTAACTTCTTTGACTAGAACATTTGACATTTATTGAGTCATACTTTTAGTTGGTTGTTCAAGGTATTGAATTTATTTTGTAACTATAAAATGATGGTGTTTTGCTTAACCTTAAGGACTTAGGTAGTTAATGAAACCAAGATACATAGTTTGATCAAATTAGCAGTTTAAGCTTTGAAGGGGTTATGTCTCTTTATTAGTGAAATGTTTTGTCTTAATAGCCCTTTTGTAAAGTTCTTTGAATACTATTCAGATCTGCTAAAACATCATAAACCTCAAGTGTGCAAAAAAGGTATGATAAAATACAACTATTACTTAATGAAAATAGTGGGGAGACTAAATTCCCAACGCACCACATTGCGCAACTGGTTAAGCTTCAAAATTGAAAGTAGAGGAGATAAGAACAATTCAAAAGACTAATGTTATTAGCTGGTACAACATATATCTTAATATCTGAGATCATCATCTCTAAATTGTCGCCAATTTGTTGTTCATGTATGAGCCTACAATGCCAGTAAGCATGAAGGAGCTATGAAAAGTGATGAATTTGGAAAAGTAATTGGAGATGTTGATTCTTTTAAAAGAGGTTCTAAATTTCACTCTAGGCTCTATTGAAATACACCATGGACTGTTAATCGCTTGAATGCCTTCAAATTCTTGAGAACTTATCAGGTATTTATTCACAAATTTAGAACTTTAATGTTGTTCATGGAAAAGTTTTTTCTCAATGGAATTATTTTGACATGCTAAAATTTTCAATCAATATCTTAAAATTTATTTAACTCCGGTGTTACTATTAGATCTCTTTTGGAATCTTTTTGTTGATATTTTACATCAAAAAAGAAAGGGTATTGAATCCTTGTAGAAAGGGAAGCTTGTACACAGAGGTTCATATAAATAAAAGGTGGAATTTTTTAAGAATCACCTTCTCTCAATTAATTTGTTTATTTTCTTAAACAAATGAACTTAATAATGTAAAAAGGTTTTGTGATGTAGTTAAATAGTTAGATTGACTAACAACTTAGTTCAGAAAATTCTTTCAATTTCTCTCTTTTGACATTATTTATTTGTAGTTTATATTTTTTTGCAAACATTCCTTTTATGTTGGAGATACCTACTCTTATAATGCTTGTCTAGAAGGGGAAAGGGAGATCGAAGTCTTCAGATAAACTGTAGAAGGGGAAAGGGAGATCGAAGTCGTTAGATAAACTTTCAACATTTTTAGCAGAGTGATTACATTCTTATTAACTTATCTTTCTCTTTACTCTACAATATGGCATTTGGCTAATAAATTTTATTGTCATTTTTAGTGCAGGTTCTTGACACTGAAAGAAGACTATGCATCTTTGGCTTTTGCCGGTCCATTGAAATTCTAAGCGATGTTGTTGAAGACACTGTACTAGAACATAGAGGAAAGGTAATTTAAGAAGCACATTATAATGCAAAGTTGTGTTTAAAATTGGTATTCTTGTTCTTGCTTTTAGTCATATTGTATAAAATTATGCAAAGCTTGTTGCGCCAATTCCTTTCTTGTCATTATAAAGAGGAATAAAACTGTCGATTATAAAATTGCACTTTTATTTATATTAACCGAGTTAAAGGATCTTTCTACATACTACCATTAACAATTTGATACCTTATTTACGAGAAAAAATTCATTTAGAAATAAGTGTAATAAATTATTTTGATTTATATTCTTCTGTACAATAAAAAATAAAAATCTAAAAATTCTTGAATGCAAATTAATGAATCAATCTTACATGTTAAAAATATAACTACGTCTTAGTATATAATTATCCTTTTAATAGTGATATAAGATTTGCAAAAAAACGATGCGCCTTTTGGGTTTTCACTAGGCTATCATATGTTTGTTTAAACATGTACATAAACTCCAAATTAGCTTAAAAGGATTCAACGAATAAATTAGAGTGAAATGCTAAACAAAATTATAAGTTTTACTAAATCTAAAAATTTATACTACGTGCATTGCACATGCAATTCACCTAGTATATATAAGAGATGCACATTTGTAAGTAATATAAAGTATAATTTTTCTTCCATATTGAATAACCGTAAGTAGGGTGCTTTCTCTGAGACCGTGGCTTACACGACATGGTATTTGGTTGGCTTTTGTTTGGATGAGTTCCTTTTATGATAGATTCATCTACCCGAGTGTAGATCAGGATGAGATATTTGTTCTACAGGTTTGAGGTTTGGAGTATTATCTATTTGTTTGTTGTTGTTCATTCATAGAGTTTAGAATTAGTATTTTGGGAGTCATAATTTGAGACATGATATGTACATGAGGGTTTCCTTGTTTGGATTATTTCGCTCGACGTACTAACTTTCGTGTTGTGGATTCCTTAATACTAGTCTCCAGTTAGATTTATATGAATGATTCTATACTTATGTATTCTCTATATTTTCTATACACTCCTACCCCTTCCCCTGGGGAGAGGTGGAGATGTTCTCGCTATAGCGCTTTGACGCTCGTTATTTCCCCCCTTTCAGGTAGCGAGTCTGGCGCACGTAGAATCGTGGGTTGATGGGATTTCTTCATAGATTCCATCTATCTATTTATTATTTAGTAGTTATTTCAGAACTCCACAATTAGTTGTTTATGTTCAGACTCTAGACTTGTATTTCATTTTGTAGAGGCTGAGAGCCATAGTGATACTTTGTTCGACTCATTGTACTTGAGGTTTATTTTAGACTCAGAGATATTTCTATTCTATTTTAGTTGGGATCACTAATGATTATTTTTCATACTTCCTCTGTGTATATCTGGCTTTGCTCTATTTCTTTTATTTGCTTGTCTGTACCTTCACCTATTTGTTGTTTCCACTAGAGAGATAGTAATTGTGATGGTGAAACATGTCATAGCTTGGTGTTTGGTGCTTGGCAGGTTTGACAATTTGGGTTTCACCTTGGACTGTAGCCTCGCACAAAACCTGGGGCGTCACAAAAAGAGAGGGGATTTTGGCTATTCGGAGAGAAGGAACGGATAGGGATTCCAATTTCAGAGTTTAATAAAGGCAAGTTTATCTCTTTCCTAACCCATTCCCAATTAGTTTTGATCTTGATAAAAATTGAGGAATAGAACTTTCGATCAAATCTCTAAATAAAGAAAAGACATGATCTTGATGAAAGTTGGTGAATAAAATTTTAGATCAAATTCTTAAATGAAGAAAATACATGATCTTGATGACTAGAACTCTTAAGTATTTAATATTGTTCACTACTGGCGATACTGTTCACCACCGAAATTACTATTCACCAAAAATAATACTATTCACCATCCGCATTACTATTTACCACCATAATCACTATTCACCATCGGTGGCACTGTTCACTGCCAGAACTACTACTCATCACAGGTGTTACTTTTTATCGTCAGAATTACTATTCACCAATAGACCGTCAGGTTTCAATCTTTATTTCTATTCGGTCGACCGACTCCTATCATCAGTCGACCAATAATAGATTGTAGGGTTGTACATGTTGTGCATGTTCGTTGCTGGTCAATCGATGCTCAAGGGCAGTCAACCGACATGTTAAATTGCTGATGAAGGATTTTTCACTCTTGTTTGGTTGTGAACAAGAGGTTCAAACCGTATGTACACACGTGCGACCATGAACGTAAACGTATGGAGTTTTATCACACACAAACATCCGGGAGAGGATAATTTCATGTACTGTTTTGACCACGACTAGGAGATGAGTTGTTAGAATAGTATATGTGTTTGTATGAATATCGTAGATGAGCACAACTCAGTACTGCTTAGGGTAGTGCGTCAGTATACCGATGAACTAGGCCGCTGAGCCTTCTTTGTAGGATGCCTGAGGTGGCAGTCCATTCTGCATGATGATGTGATGAGGCTAGAAAGCCGTATTTATAGGATACCTGAATAGGTAGTCCATTTCGCATGTTGATGCGATAAGGCTATTGAACCGTACTTTTAGGATGCTTGAGGAGGTAGTCCGTTCCGCATGGTGATGCAATGAGGCTAGTAAGCCGTATTGTCTTAGGATGTCTGAAAAGGTAGTCTGTTCCACATGATGATACGATGAGCTATAGAACTTTGCAAGAGATAGTACTGTAAAATTCTGATAGCTTGAGTCATAGGTGGGAGTTAATTATGAACATGGTCCACCGTTGAGTTATATTACGACGGGGTATATTGTATTGTGGGTTGCACTGAATTAAGTACATGCATCAGTATCATCTACCCAAGGGTAGAGTGAGATGTTTGGTTTGACAATTATGACACTGTTTGGGAAGGTATTTTTGTAATGTATTTCTTTATCCTTAGTCTGGAGTTGACATTTAGCGATCCATAATTTGAGACACATGATATATATATGAGGGTTTCCTTATTTGGATTATTTCGCTCGACGTACCAGTCTAGTGCTGTGAATTTCTAAATATTAACTCCATTTAGTACATGATAAATGATTTAGGTAGACTGTGCATATTTTAGGTAGATCCTCCATCATATGTAGTAGCCCTTTCCCTGGGGGCGGATGAAGATGATCTTGCTAGTGCTCTTACGTTGTTGATTTAGTTTCAAGAGTTGCAATTACTTTGTGCAACTGATGTCCCGATGGCATTGTTGAGCTTGAATTTCATTAGCTCTTAGTGAGATGGAGAAGATTAATATGAGGAATCAAGTGAATGATATAGCCTTGCCTTGGTTGATGGTAATCAGCCGGAGCTTCACAGTGCCACTCTAGAGAGGGAAACCACCATCAATGAACTCAAGGCGGTCGTCGCTACAACTCAAGTTTTGTTAGAAGCAGCTCAATAGCAGAATGAGGAGCTTGAACTTAAGTTAGTCTAGTAAGCTAAGGAGTGGGATCTCAATGCTACTGAACTTAAAGCTAAGATGACCAAGCTAGAGATTATTAGAAC
>NC_033795.1:70068184-70122490 GCF_001876935.1 Asparagus officinalis | reverse complement strand
ACCTTATCGTGTGGGGCACGACTTCTCACGTATACCACTGATCACTATCAAGATGCATAAGTGTTCCATTCTGAGGGGTTGACTTGGTTGCCTTCTTTGGCTTCAAAGGTTACCCCCTCCCAAACAATGCTTTGTTGGGGGCGTGAATTTTCGGCTGCTCTTGGCGTTCATGCGCAAGTTGGTGCGCGCAGCCTGCCTTGAGCTCTTTGTCATGCCTGCGGAGGTGATGGCGACCCCCAGTATGTGAGCCTTCTGGGCTTCTTCATCGGGCCCAATACGCTCGTGAATTGGCAGCTTTGGCCCATCTCACCGTCCAGGAAACTGGACCGAGGCGCCTCCAAAATTGATTTCTTCTTGCGGGATGACTCTGCATGATCTCCCGGAGAAATTATTGGGATTAACGGCGCTCCAAAATTGATTTCTTCTTGCGGGAAAGTTGTAATTTTCTTCTTTTTTCTTTGATTTTGTTGTAACCGGATCTTATAAAAAGACCGGATCCTTTGTAACCGATAAACTGTTGCTTAAGGAACAATGACTTCAATGAAAACGACTTTCACCGTGAACAATCCTCTTGAATGCAGAGTTGGTAGCTTTCAAAGAGCTGCAGCGCGCCAATCTGAACTCCGAAGTGGAGCCGGCTCTATCTTTGGCTACAATCTCGAAGGTACATCATCGAGAGACCCTTCGCAGGGACTTATCTGATAAAAAAGCCTGCATAACGATCTTAAGGAAGCAGCACTCTCAAGCATATGCTAACATCAAAAGCGTTGCTTCTGACATTCGTGCCATTGAAGAAACTATTGCTCGACTAGAAGCCGAGTTGGACCAAAAGAAAGCCTAATTGGCCCAATACGAAGATGTCAGAAAGGGGCTTGAGCTTCAAAGCGGCCAGATTTATGCGGATTTTTGTCGTACGCTTCACGCGGCCGAGAGGATTCGCAGAGATATTGTCGCTGCTGCTCCTATTGAAGCAGAACTTAGAAGGGAGATTGAAGGACAGGTCCGAGCAGCCCACCAAGAGAAACTTTCTACCTTCAAGACCAGGCTGAAATCTCTTAAGTTGATGAAGCCTGATGCTTAGATTTCGCACTGTTTTTAGCTGAGGAATAATTTTGTATCATTTTCATTTTGATTGCCATCACTTTTGTATTTAGATTAACAATATTGAATGAAAATGATATCATTTTGTCTTTCATCGTCTCTTTTGTTGGATTCTAATTCAGAACAATGAAAAGTAATGCAAATGCTATAAGTGTAGTGTTAGCTTAGCATAAAATTGAAATTCTCTTTATTAACACTTAGCATAATTCCAAAAAATTTCAATCGTCAGAGGTGTAGTGTTAACATGACGACATACCAAACCGGAAAATTAAACTATTATTCCTGAAATACACTCTGAATTGGTAACCCCCAGTCTAATTGGACTGGCCTTTAACAGAGAAGGAAGGGGGCTACATGATTTACGGGAAGTATCTCTTAAGGAATTTCCCGTTAATCGGCATCATGAGCTTGTCTCCTTTTTGATCGATGAGGCGATAAGCTCCATTCGAATAGACTGATTCTATCACGAAGGGCCCTTCCCATTTGGGATTGAACTTCCCTTTGGTTTTATGTGTCATCACCATGGTTCGTCTGTTGGCCAAAACTAAATCGCATTTCTTAAAAATCCGTTCTTTAACCTTTTTGTTGTAGGCTTTAGAAATACGGGCTTGATATAATTCGATCTGTTGCTGAGCTTGAAGTCGTTTGTCGTCTAAGGATTTAAGTTCTTACAGACGTCGATGATGTTTCTCTTCTTCTATTAGTCCAGTTGTAATCGCAACTCTCAGGGAAGGGATTTGAATCTCAAGTGGCAGTACAGCTTCACAGCCGTATACTAAAGAGAACGGCGTTGCTTTTGTAGGGGTCCTTGATGCGGCATAATTATGTACCAAAATTGTAAGTACACAATTTATCAAGTTATAGTATAAAAAATATCGATCCCACGAGTGTTCGCGGGGAAAATGGTTTTCTTCTTCATTGAAATAATTGTCATCTTGGGTTACAAAAGATCCGGTCTTTTTTTTTTAGATCCGGTTACAATTAAATCAAAGAAAAAAAGAAAAATTACAACTTTCCTCATTTGTCGAACGAATCGCGAGATCCTGTTTTGCGGTCTCTCGCTTTGTGGGTTCTTTGCCTGGGCCGGGGTTGTTTGCCGTGGACCACCGCGCGATCTAGATCCGGTCAGATCTACGCAGTACAACGGGTATTATTTCACCAAGGAAATAATAGTCGGGGAGGATTGTTTCACCAAGGAAACAATCGTCCAAGTCTCGGGATCTAAGACCAAGCTTAGATCCGGAGTGTAGCAACGTAGATCTGAGATCCGGTCCTCTCGAACTCCTGCCTTATTTGGCGTTGATGATCGTCGAGCACCAGATCTGGATGTGCAAGTCCTCGAAGTCCCAAAGCTTGAATCTTGTTAAGTTCTGAGTCTCCAATCGTGCAGGGATCTCGACGTCCTCCAAGAATCCAAGCCTCCTCAAGATGAACAAGGGGGTGGCCTATTTATAAGGCCTTACCGTCACTGTGCCTTGGGTCACAAGGGTGGCCGAGCGCCAGGTGTCTCGGCGGCCACCGAGGCCACCAATACGGTGGTCAGCCGCCACCTTGGTGGCGCGGCCGCACCTGGTGCCTCGGGCCACCGAGCCACCTCTTGGCGGCTCGGTTGGTGGCACGAGGCCGACCAAGGTCAGGCCGCCGCAGCCACTCTTGGGTGGCCGGCCGGGAGCACCACAAGTTGTCTCGGCTACCGAGCCACCTTAGGTGGCTCTGGCGAGCCACCCACTTGGGTGGCCGGACCTATCTGAGGCCTCCGTTGGTGGCTCGGTGAGACGGACCCCAGGTGTTTTTCGTTTGCCTCTTTTTGCCGGTTTTTCCGGTTCGCGGTTGATTGCGTTGTGCGGATTCGATTTCCGGTTGACCTGATTTCGCCAGGTAAATCCGTGATCCGATCTAGGCAGGGTAAATCGCTTACTGAATCTTGGGTCTTGAAATCCGATCTTGATTCGATCGTGATTCGTCCGAGTATGCCCTTGGTTGGATGACTTGTTGACTCTTCGAACACTTAGCTTGATCCCGCACGCGAATGGACGTATTCCGTTGCTTGCGTGCGATTAGTCAATCTCGTTGCCTCGTTGGTTTGTCGGTTTGTGCCGAGCTGAGCTAAGGGACCTATAAGCAATTTTATATGCCTACAACGAGGAATGTGATTTTAAGAGATTATTAGAAATGGTTCTTATGTTTTGTGCGTGATAATTAGGAATAAAGAATAAGTGTGAATGTGATGAGTGATTGTTGTGAATATATGCAAAAGATAATAAATTGAATTTTAGAGAAGAAAAGGCAAGAAAGAAGAATGAATAAAATCAAGAAATAAACCAAGAATGAAAAGAAAATTTAAGAAAGTTAAGATGGAGGATTTAAAAGAGGTAAGAATTCTAGAATATAATCCACTAACCAATTTCAATTACAAAATACAAACTATTCTCTTTTTATCATATTTCAACTTAGATTTATTAAGCATAGATTATCAAACCATTTAAGATAAGCATAATCTATCAAATTATCATCTCAGTCAAAATTACTATTCATAATAAGAACAACAACATGATAATAATCCTAGAATTCATAAGCATAACCTATCAAACCATTTAAGATAAGCATAGATTATCAAATTCTTCTTCTACCGATTAGTTCTCTAGTTGATTATCCTAAACATGAACATTTTAAGTGCAAGAGAATAATTCATACAATATAAAGGAAATTAGACTAGTTTCATATAATTCTAAACTTCCTACAAGAATTAAATTCACATCTTTAAGAAATAAAAACAAGAAAAAGAACTAATTACAAAAATAAAAAGAAAAGAAAAATCTAAACTATGAACAAGAAATAAATCTAGCTACAAAGAAAATAAAAATCTAAACTACAAAATATATTACAAAAATTAAATACAAGAAAATAAATCTATTCTACAAATTAAAGTGTAAAAAGAAATAAAAAGACAAGAAAATAAATCTACACTACAAGCATGAATTTAAATCTAACTAATAAGCAATAATAAAGAAATTACTAAAAAGAAAAAAAAAAGAAAAAAAATGCAAACCTTCAAATTGCTCTTCATCTTCATCCTCATCATTTAACAAAGAGAAGAAAGAACAAATTTAAAAAGGAGAAAAATTATTTTTATTAATTGCAACTAAAGTTGTAATTTTTGGAAGGCCTTCTCAATTAAGAGTAGTCCTCCTCTCCAAAAGGAGTTATAAAATTTTTCACACCTCTAACCCCTCACTCTCTACCCCTATTTATAGTCTCCAAAAGGAGTTATAAAATTTTTCACACCTCTAACCCCTCACTCTCTACCCCTATTTATAGTAAACAACAGTGAATGAGAGCTTCTAACCCCTCACTCTCTACCCCTATTTATAGTAAACAACAGTGAATGAGAGCTATTGGATCGAAATCTTGTCTAACAACATCAATTTTTAGCCTTTGATTCGTAACAAACTACCTAGTGTATCGATACCAGCATCGATACAGGCATCGATGCCTGCCCTTCTCCTATTGTTGTCCGCAGAGTTCCTCTTCCATTGGCTTTTGGACTTGGATTTTGGGCTTTTGCTTGGGCTTTTGGGCTTCTTGATTTCTTCATGTATTTATTTTGGGCTTTGGCATTTCTTGGGCTTTTCTTCTTTTTCTTAGCTTGGGCTTTTGGATAATTTGGAAATTTGCTTCATTTCTTCATTTAATCAACGGGTTTTTGTTGAGAGATTGGAGTTTGAGATTTATTCTTCAATAACCTGCAATTAAAAGATAAAAACAATTATTAGTGATATATTTATTCATATAAAATAGATAATGATGGTATAAAACTGTAATAAAATGTGATTATCAAATACCCCCATACCTAAACCCTTGTTAGTCCTCTAGCAAAGAAAATAAAAAGAAAATCCTAACTCACTTTCGCATGAATCGCGGTTGTATTTAGCGCATACAACAAGCCTTTAAACTCCTAGGTTACCCTAGTGGACAAGTTGTAGTCTCGTGAGGGTTTGCAGAGAATATACCCACAAAATTCGGTCAACTTGCCAAGTTAAATAAGTGAGTAAATAACTAATTTTCCTTAATATATTTAGACATTCTAATTGAAGCTAGTTAATAATCAAGAAAATATTTTTATATATAACTCCAATGTAACTCTTTTAGAAAATCTTTTTCATTATAGCAATACAAAACGAAGTCAAATCTTAGAGATTTAATTAAAAAGTTTTGAAAAGAACATGCTAACTCTTTGTTTTAAATAACTTTCAAGTTTCTTGATCAAAATTTGTTTTTCAAGACCATATATACAAAACAACAATATATAGAAAAAAATGGTTAGTGTTATACGTATATAATTTTTTTTTTCCACTCTTTAATTCTTGGTGATTGTTTTCTATTTTAACAGGCTTTTTAAGTGACCATTTAACGAGTTTTGGGCCAATGAATCCCAACCCAATTGGGCTTAGGCCATTAAGTATAGAGATACTCCTTGGGCTTAATTATTCAGTCAACTTAGGCTTTATAAGATAGAATCACCTTGAATTTAAGAGTTTTTTTTTTTTGCCCATTTTTCGCACTCTTCTTTATAAGATTAGTTTTTTTTAATATATATGTGTAAGTATATATAGTCTTAAAAAAATGTGCAAAACAAGATAACTTGAAAAAAATATTTTCAACTCTAAGTTAAGCATGCAAAAATTTTATTATTTTTAATCAAAAATCTAAGGTAAGACTTAAGTAAGGTATACTAGTTGAAAAATCATTTCTTAAGAATTTTATTTGGAGTTATCATAAAAGGTGAACTTGAATATGTCACTAACTAAGAATTAGAAAATTTAAAATCTATCAATTTGATCAATTATTACTTAACTCTATTAATTTGGCAAGTGACAATATTTTTATAATTTTTTTTAATAAAAAGAAAGAAAAATATAAATAAAGAGGAAAATATGTATTTCTCACCCCCACACCTAAATTTTGCATTGTCCTCAATGCAATTTCACTGAAGCATAAAGTAAAGCAAATAAAATTGAAGAACTTACAGGTGTTCGGTTGACAATAATGATAAGGATCTACAATTACTGTTAGTATGAGGATGAAGAAATCAAATAAGAGGATAATTGTAAGTAATTATTTTTTAAGAAATAAAAGAAAAATTAGTTTTTTTTTTTTACAGATAATGAGGTTCATGAAGAACCAACACCTCCTCCTCTCCGAGCGTAGAAAATTCTAAAAATGGTTTTAGACGTTGACCATTTATTTTAAAAATATTACCATTTTTAGGATTTTCTATCTCGACAGCACCATGTGAAAAAAACTTGTTTGACAAAAAATGGACATATACATCTTGATCTTAATTTTCCAGGAAAAAGATGCAATTTTGAATTGTACAATAAAACTTTCTGTCCTGGAGAGAAATTTTTTCGCAAAATTGATTTGTCATGAAAAATCTTTGTTTTCTCTTTGTAAATTTTTGAGTTTATGTATGCATCATTCCGAATTTCTTCCAACTCATTTATTTGGAGCAATCTATTTTTACCTGCCGAGTCTGAGTCAAAATTCAACTGTTTTATTGCCCACATTGCTCGATGTTCCAATTCTACTGGTAGGTGGCAAGTTTTCCCGACTACTAATCTGTATGGTGACATCCCCAAATTGGCCTTGAAAGCTGTTCTATACGCCCACAGAGCATCACATAATTTTACAGACCAATCTTTTCTGTTATGATTAACTGTTTTTTCTAAGATTTGTTTGATCTGCCTGTTTGTGACCTCTACTTGTCCACTGGTTTGGGGGTGATAAAGAGTTGACAATTTATGTGTTATTGAATATTTCCTCATCAATGCCTCAAAAGAACGGTTACAGAAATGTGTACCGTTATCACTGATAATCGCTCGAGGTACTCCAAACCGGACAAAAATGTTCTCTTTCAAAAATTTGACAACGACCTTGTTGTCATTAGTTTTACAAGCTACCGTCTCAACCCATTTTGACATGTATTCAACGGCTACTAGAATGTAGATATTTCCAAAGGAATTTGGAAATGGTCCCATGAAATCGATACCCCACAGATCAAAAAGTTCAACGGATAAGATGGGTTGTAGGGGCATCATATTTTTTCTAGTGACCTTCCCTAAAAGGTGACAGCGGTTACAGGTTTTGCAAAACTCGAATGAATCCTTAAAGAGAGTGGGCCAATACAGCCCAGATTGGAGAACTTTTTCAGCTGTTTTTCTCGGGCCAAAGTGGCCCCCACAGACTTGCTCGTGACAAAAGGATAGAACACTCCTAGTTTCTTCCGTGGGAACAGACCTCCTAAAGATCTGATCAGGACAGTATTTGAACAGATATGGATCATCCTAGTAAAAGTATTTTACTTAGGAGAGAAAACGGGATCTATCCTGTTTGGACCAATGAGAAGGGATCTGGTTCATGACTATGTAGTTCACAATGTCAGCGAACCAGTGAACAGATTGGATTTCTAGGAGTTGTTCAACTGGAAAATGTTCATTGATTGGGACGGTTGATGTTGGTGCATTTGGGAGTCGAGAGAGGTAATCTGCTACGGGATTCTCTGTTCCCCTTCTGTCAAGAATTTGAATGTCAAACTCTTGAAGAAGGAGAATCCATCTAATGAGCCGTGCTTTAGCATCTTTTTTAATCAGAAGATACTTTAGTGCGGCATGATCTGTGAAAACTTTGGTTAAGGAACCGATGAGGTAGGACCTGAATTTTTCTAAGGTAAAGACTACAGCTAAAAACTCTTTTTCTGTGACGGAGTAATTTTGCTGGGCATCATTCAGAGTCCTACTGGCATAGTAGATCACATGCGATTTTCCATCAAACCGTTGTCCTAAAACAGCACCGATCGCAGAATCAGATGCATCACACATTAGTTCGAAGGGTAAGGTCCAGTTTGGTGCATGAATGATAGGAGCTGTGGTTAGCTCCTTTTTCAGATATTCAAAAACTTTGAGGCAGTCGGGGGAGAAGTCAAATGATGTATCCTTGGCTAAAAGATTGGTCAAGGATCTAGCAATTTTGCTGAAATCCTTGATGAAACATCAGTAAAAACCAGCATGACCAAGAAACGATCTGACATCTTTGGCTGTTTTGGGAGGAGGGAGATTAGAAATGAGATCTATCTTAGCTTTGTCTACTTCGATTCCCCTATTGGAAACTACATGTCCTAAGACAATGCCTTGTTTGACCATGAAATGATATTTCTCCCAATTGAGAGTCAGATTTTTCTCCCTACACCGTTCTAGGACCAGTTTAAGATGATGCAAACATTAGGAAAATGTGTCACCAAAGATGGAAAAGTCGCCAATAAAATTTTGAGAAATCGCTCTACCATGTCGGAAAAAATACTGATCATGTAACGTTGTAATGTGGTCGGTGCATTGCACAGGCCAAAAGGAATGCGTCGGTAAGCGAATGTTCCATACGGGCAAGTGAAGGTGGTTTTTTCCTGATCTTCGGGAGCGATGGGGATTTGATTGTAACCTGAATATCCGTCCAGGAAACAATAGAACTCATGTCCTGCTAAACGCTCTAACATTTGGCCAATGAAAGGAAGAGGGAAGTGATCTTTCCGAGTGGCTAAGTTAAGTTTTCTGTAGTCAATACAGACTCACCATCCAGTTTGGATTCGAGGGGAATCAGCTCATTAGCCTCATTTTGGATCACGGTGATCCTAGATTTCTTTGGAACAACTTGGACTGGACTCACCCATGAACTATCAGAAATAGGATAAATGATCCCATGATCGAGACATTTCAGAATATCTTTCCTAACGGCTTCTTTCATCACTGGGTTTAACCTACGTTGAGCATCTCTAGTAGGTTTGGCATCATCTATCAAATGGATTCGGTGTTGAACAATGGTTGGACTAATCCCTTTGATATCAGCCATGGTCCATCCAATGGCTTCCCTATTCTCTCTTAAAACAGCTAAGAGAGCTTCCTTTTGACCGGTAGTCAACTCAGAAGAAATGATAACTGGTAAAGACTCGTTCTCCCCTAAGTAGGCATACTCTAGATTTTCGGGTAGAGGTTTGAGCTCTAACTTAGGGGGTTCCTCCACAGATGGGCGAAGCTGGACTCGGGGTTCTATCTCTAAAGGTTCTCGTTGCCAGCCAACAGCAAAAACATGATTGACCAGCGGTTCTATCTCAAGTTCGTCATCAGAAAGCTCCTCAATCATTAAATCAGATGCATTTGAATCAGACTCACACTCTCCCTCTTGTTGTTCACTGGATATTCCTTGAATGAAATTCACTTCCATGGGTTCATCAGATGGATCACTAGGCTGTCTCCCTAAGTTGAAGATATTGAGGTCAACAGTCATATTCCCAAAAGATAGTTTCATCTGACCGGTTCTACAGTTTATCAAAGCATTTGAGGTGGCTAAGAACGGTCTTCCTAGAATGACGGGGATTTGACTTTTGAGATTAGAAACGGGCTGCGTTTCCAAGATAATAAAATCAACAGGGAAAATGAACTCTCCAACTTTGATCAGAACATCCTCTACCTCTCCTTTGGGAATTTTTACAGATCTATTAGCTAACTGTAGAGTGCATCTTGTCGGTTTAAGTTCTCCTACACCTAGCTGTTGATAGACTGAATAAGGAAGGAGGTTGACGCTGGCTCCCAGGTCTAGAAGTGCCTTATCAATGTGAGTGTTACATATGACGCATGGAATTGTGGAACAACCAGGGTCCTTGTATTTCAATGGCATGGGTTTTGAAAAAATTTCACTGAGGTTGGCAGCTAAGAAGACTTTCTTGGGGACGTTGGTGGTTCTTTTCTTAGTGCATAAGTCCTTCAAGAACTTTGCATAAGAAGGGATTTGTTCGATTGCATCTAAGAGAGGGATGTTGATCTTGACCTGTTTAAATGTTTCTAGGATTTTCTCAACCTGCGGGGAGTTTTTCCTAGGTTTGAGTCTATCTGGAAAGGGGGCAACGGGCCTATACCTATCTAGATCAGGCTCAATCTCAAGTTCAGCATTTTGGTCATCGGAAGGAGTTGCTTCATCGGAAGGAGTGTTTTGAATGGGAGAAGGGGTTTGATCCGGTGGCATTCTAACCTGATTGTCTATTTGTTTTCCTGATCGCAGTGTGTGTACTGCATTCACATGAACTGGATGGTTTGAACTGGATCCATTGTCTTTAGGGTTTGCAACAGGTTGACTTGGAAATTTTCTTTTTTCTCTCTCACTCATGGCAGCGGCTAGTTGCCTAAGTTGGGTTTCTAACCGGGCTATGGCTTGTGTGTTCGAGTTGAGCACTTGGCCGGTGGTTTGCATGAATGAATTTAGAGTGGTGGATGATTGGGTCAACATGTTGGTAGTTTGTGTAGAAGCTTTGATCATAGCTTCTAAACCCTTTTCTAAGACACTCAAACGTTTGTCATGATCGGAATTTGATTGATTTGTAGGCTGGTGAGGATGAGGATGTTGGTTTGGAAAAGGTGGGTTAGAAAAATTGTTCGGTGCGTTGAATGGGACAGTGTTTCCCCTAGGGAATTGTTGGTTTGACGCGGGAATAAAGTTTTGGTTTCCATGAGAATTTCCTTGGTTCCAAGCAAAATTGGGATGATTTCTCCAACCTGGATTGTTGGTTGGAGAAAATGGATCATTTCTAGGACGCTGGAATGCAGCGTTCATCTGTTCTAAAGCGTGGTTGTTTCCTATGAGAGGTTATTCCTCTGAAACATGGGTAGAAGACTAACAGTTATGACATCCCGGGGCAGAAATATGATTGATTTGAGCCGGAGCTCGTTCCTTAACTTCTAAGGCTTCTAACCTCCGCAGAATCGTCGCCATCTTCGCTTCAGATGCAATGTTTGACTCCAGGGAAAGACCACTAGACTTAGATTGGGAAACAGATGAAACCCTGTCATCACAGTTTTCCCACTGCATTGTTTTCTCGGATAGACTCTCTAGGAATTCCCAAGCTTCATCGGCGTTTTTTCTCATAAAATCTCCCTGACACATCGATTCTAAAGATGTTTTTGAAGAATAGTCTAATCCTTCATATATGACTTGGCACAGTCGCTATTTTTCTAGATCGTGATGAGGACATTAGATTAAAAGATCTTTAAATCGGTCAAAGTATTTGCAGAATGGCTCTCCCGGGACAATTTTGAAATTCTGAATGTTGTTCCTAAGCTTTACCGTTTTGTGAATAGGGAAAATTTTCTTGAGAAAAACGGTGACAAATTCCTCCCAAGTTGAGATGGAATTTATCGGTAAGATGTACAGACATTTTTTAGCTTTGTCCTTAAGAACAAATGGAATAAATCTAAGCTTAATCGTATCTTCAGTTAATTCCCTCATTTTAATCATAATACATACTTCCTCAAATTCCGAGATAAATATATATGCATCTTCTGTTTCATTACCTAGGAATTTGGGAAGCATGTTTATGAAATGCGGTCTAAGCTCGAAATTTGCTCCATTTACTTCGGGGAGTCTTATGCAAGATGGAATTGCATTTCTGGTGGGGTAACACATATCCTGAAGAACTGGTTGATTTGCCATTTCTTGGATTGGTTCAACACAGATTAAGCAATGAAAATTATCCCGAACCCAAATTTGCATACACCAAAACAAAACAAAACAAAAATTTTTTAAGGAAAGAAAGAAAATTAGTTTTTTTTTCCTTTTAAGGAAAGAAAGAAAATTAGTTTTTTTTTTATATGAAAAGATAAAGAAAAAGAAAAATCCTAACTAAAACAAATCAAGGCAATCACTTTTCAATCAACTCTAACTCTAGGGTTTAGCCTAACTCAACTAGACCAGCTCCTAACCAAAAACTCCTACAGTAAAAAGATCAAAGTTTTACCCAGGTAGTTAGCCAGGTAAGGATAGTACTAGAGGGTGATCAAAGATCAATTAAGTACCTCTTTCCTTGCGGAGCGCTTTACGCAACCCCTAAACCTTGCCTTAGACACCAACTATTCTGAGAAAACTTAAACCGTTCACTTAAGGATTTCTTGTTCCTTATTGAGCTCGAATCCTTAGGGGCCAACGTCTAATGAGTTTTAGAAGGCTTGGGTTTGTGAAGTGAGGAATTAGTGATTTGTGGGCTAAGGAAAGGGTGATGAAATCCCTTACCTTATCTTGATTTTGGGTTTTGCCCTTAAGAATGTTTTAAGTGTGTGCCAAATCAAGTGCTACAATCACTTTGGTGAATTCCTACACTATATGAAATGCAACCCTAGAAATTAAAAGCAACTAAAAAGGATGATAAAAAGAAAATCTTTATATTTTTTTAAATTATGGTCAACAACAATCAAATGTGAGAAGGGGGAAAATTGTTTGAGTTTATTATCTTGTTAGTTAATATCCAAGTGAAAGATGAATTTTATTATGGTCAACAGAAGTAAAATCTTTTTTTTAAATCCTAATTGTCTCTAATTGTGAAGCTAACTAAAGAGGGTAGAATTAAAAACTAGAAAGAAGACTTACCCGAAAGCAATGCTCCAAATTCTTGATCTTCAATCCAAGATTTTCAAGCTCTAAGCGGTTCCTTCACAAGAAAAACACACAAGTTAAAGAACCAAATTAATAAAATCCTATTTTAGCACCTTCCCCGGTAACGGCGCCAAAAACTTGATGCGGCATAATTATGTACCAAAATCTCAAGTGCACAATTTATCAAGTTATAGTATAAAAAATATCGATCCCACGAGGAAGATGATTTTAAGAGATTATTAGAAATGGTTCTTATGTTTTGTGCGTGACAATTAGGAATAAAGAATAAGTGTGAATGTGATGGTGGTTGTTTTGAATATATGCAAAAGATAATAAATTGAATTTTAGAGGAGAGAAGGAAGAATTAAAGAATAAATGAAATCACAAGGCAAGAAATATGAATTAATAAAATCAAGAAATAAAACCAAAAATGAAAAGAAAATTTAAGAAAGTTAAGATGAAGGATTCAAAAGAGGTAAGAAATCTAGAATATAATCCACTAACCAATTTCAATTACAAAATATAAACTATTCTCTTTTTATCATATTTCAACTTAGATTTATTAAGCATAGATTATCAAACCATTTAAGGAAAGTGTAACCTATCAAATTATCATCTAAGTTAAAATTACTATTCATGATAAGAACAACAACATGATAATAATCCTAGAATTCATAAGCATAACCTATCAAACCATTTAAGATAAGCATAGATTATCAAATTCTTCTTCTACCGATTAGTTCTCTAGTTGATTATCCTAAACATGAACATTTTAAGTGCAAGAGAATAATTCATACAATATAAAAGAAATTAGACTAGTTTCATACAATTCTAAGATTCCTACAAGAATTAAATTCACATCTTAAGAAATAAAAACAAGAAAAAGAACTAATTACAAAAATAAAAATAAAAGAAAAATCTAAACTATGAACAAGAAATAAATCTAATTACAAAGAAAATAAAAATCTAAACTACAAAATATATTACAAAAATTAAATGCAAGAAAATAAATCTATTCTACAAATTAAAGTGTAAAAAGAAATAAAAAGACAAGAAAATAAATCTACACTACAAGCATGAATTTAAATCTAACTAATAAGCAATAATAAAGAAATTACTAAAAAAAATAAAAGAGAAAAGAAATGCAAACCTTCAAATTGCTCTTCATCTCCATCAACTTGATGCGGTATAATTATATACCAAAATTGCAAGTGCATAATTTATTAAGTTATAGTATAAAAAATATTGATCCCACGAGAAAGGCGAATTTAAGAGGTTATTGGAAATGGTTCTTATGTTTTGTGCGTGACAATTACGAATAAAGAATAAGTGTGAATGTGATGAGTGATTGTTGTGAATATATGTAAAAGATAATAAATTGAATTTTAGAGAAGAAAGAATCAAAGAATAAATGAAATCACAAGGCAAGAAAAAAGAATGAATAAAATCAAGAAATAAACCAAGAATGAAAAGAAAATTTAAGAAAGTTAAGATGGAGGATTTAAAAGAGGTAAGAAAAATAAACCAAGAATGAAAAGAAAATTTAAGAAAGTTAAGATGGAGGATTTAAAAGAGGTAAGAATTCTAAAATATAATCCACTAACCAATTTTAATTACAAAATACAAACTATTTTCTTTTTATCATATTTCAACTTAGATTTATTATGCATAGATTATCAAACCATTTAAAATAAGCATAACCTATCAAATTATCATCTAAGTCAAAATTACTATTCATGATAAGAATAACAACATGATAATAATCCTAGAATTCATAAGCATAACCTATCAAACCATTTAAGATAAGCATAGATTATCAAATTCTTCTTCTACCGATTAGTTCTCTAGTTGATTATCCTAAACATGAACATTTTAAGTGCAAGAGAATAATTCATACAATATAAAGGAAATTAGACTAGTTTCATATAATTCTAAACTTTCTACAAGAATTAAATTCACATATTTAAGAGATAAAAACAAGAAAAAGAACTAATTACAAAAATAAAAAGAAAAGAAAAATCTAAACTATGAACAAGAAATAAATCTAACTACAAAGAAAATAAAAATCTAAACTACAAAATATATTACAAAAATTAAATCCAAAAAAATAAATCTATTCTACAAATTAAAGTGTAAAAAGAAATAAAAAGACAAGAAAATAAATCTACACTACAAGCATGAATTTAAATCTAACTAATAAGCAATAATAAAGAAATTACTAAAAAGAAATAAAAGAGAAAAGAAATGCAAACCTTCAAATTGCTCTTCATCTCCATCCTCTTCATTCAACAAAGAGGAGAAAGAACAAATTTAAAAAGGAGAAAATTTATTTTTATTAATTGCAACTAAAGTTATAATTTTTGGAAGGCCTTCTCAATTAAGAGTAGCCCTCCTCTCCAAAAGGAGTTATAAAATTTTTCACACCTCTAACCCCTCACTCTCTACCCCTATTTATAGTAAACAACAGTGAATGAGAGCTATTGGATCAAAATCTTATCTAAAAACATTAATTTTTAGCCTTTGATTCGTAACAAACTGCCTAGTGTATCGATACCAGCATCGATACAGGCATCGATGCCTGCCCTTCTCCTGTTGCTGTCCGCAGAGTTCCTCTTCCATTGGCTTTTGGACTTGGATTTTGGGCTTTTGCTTGGGCTTTTGGGCTTCTTGATTTCTTCATGTATTTATTTTGGGCTTTGGCATTTCTTGGGCTTTTTTTCTTTTTCTTAGCTTGGGCTTTTAGATAATTTGGAAATTGATTTTCCAATTGGCTTCATTTCTTCATTTAATCAACGGGTTTTTGTTGAGAGATTGGAGTTTGAGATTTATTCTTCAATAACCTACAATTAAAAGATAAAAACAATTATTAGTGGTATATTTATTCATATAAAATATATAATGAGGGTATAAAACTGTAATAAAATGTGATTATCAGTCCTCACCATTGTGCGGTAGGCCCATAGGCATTCTCTAAGTCTTTCGTCCCAATCGCGTCGGCTCTTGGAAACAAATTTTTTGAGAAGCTTCACGATGGTCTTGTTAAAAGCTTCCGCAAGACCATTCGCGAGCGGATAATACGCTGTGGATGCGACACTCTGGATTCTAAACTTATCACAAAATCTCTGAAATCCAAAGCTGACAAATTGTGTCTCGTTGTCGTGAACTATTCGTCTCGGGACTCCAAAGCTGTAGATGACGTGATGTTTGATGAACTTAATCATATTCTTTGTCTTGACTTCTTTTAACGGGATTGCCTCCGCCTATTTTGAGAAGTAATCGGTTACAGCTAAAATGAACCGGTGTCCTTTAGAAGTCGGAGGAGAGATTGGTCCTACGATATCCATACCCCATATTTCAAATGGCCAAGATGCGGACGTGGGGTGTAAGTTACCTAGCGCTTGGTGGATAAAGTCCCCATGAATCTGACACGCGTGACAACGTTTAGCTTAATCAACTGCGTCTGAGAACATCTTTGGCCAGTAATAGCCAATTCATCGGAGGCGATCCCCCAATTTAACTCCGGCTTGATGAGCTCTGCACATTCCATCATGGGCCTCCTTGAGGGCCTCTTTTGCTTCCTTTCGAGAGAGGCATCGAAGCAAAACTCCATCATGTGACTTACGATACATGATTTGAGAAATTGCATCATAATAGAATCGGAGGGCCTTTCGTTTGATGGAGGCTGCTTCCTTAGGGTCATCGGGCAGAATTCCGTACAGGACGTAGTCGATATATGGGAATCTCTAATCCCTAGATTCCAACTCCATGGAGGTTGTACAGACTTCCCCTGTCGTTGTCTTGTTTGAGCTTTCCTCTATAAGAATTTTGTAACAGTATAGCTCGCATCCCGTGACTGGAATCATTGTTTCAATCCCTGGTGGCAATGCTAATGAAGTTTCCAAAGAGGCTAAAGCATCCGCATAAGCGTTCTGAGCCCGCGGAATATATTCAATAAAGAAACCTTCGAACTTTTTAGCTTGCTTTAGCACTGCGAAGTAGTATGGGATTAGATCCTCATGACGCACCTCGTATTCCCCTCGGACTTGATTTACGATGAGCTGAGAGTCACCGTAAGCCTCGAGAAGCCGAATATTGAGTTCTTCAGTAAATTGCATTCCTAATAGCAGCGCATTATACTCGGCTATATTGTTGGTACAAGGTTCGATCAGTGAAAACCCTCTGGGGATCACATGATCGTTCGGGGAAACGAGTATGACCCCCACTCCTGCGGTAATTGCTCCATGAGGATTTGCTCTAGATGCACCGTCGAAGAATAATTTCCACACTTGCGTAGCTTCTTGAGTAATGCAAGCCCCAGCGACTTCATCGGGTAGTTCTTCGTACAATTTAGATGTCCCCGACACCGGATCATCAGCTAAGAAGTATGCCAATGCTTGACCCTTGACCGCCTTTTGGGGCATGAATTGCATGTCATATTGTGACAAGAGAATGGCCCATCTAGGCGCCTTGCCTTGTTTAGCGGGAGGCGGTGCTCGCGTGTTGGCGCCAGCCGCCAAAGTCTCTTTTCCCTTAGACCGCTAGGCGTTGTGCTGATTATGTTGTTGCTGCGGCTTGGGTTGCATCACTTCTTCGGCTTTAACTCGAACAACAATCTCTTCAGCTTGTTCTCCTTGTGAAACCAGATGTCTCCAGGAGCGACACTCCTCTACTCCCATCTGAGCAAGGAGCTGGGTCTGCAAGTTGTGCCTACAAGTTTCAATCAAAGTTGATTGGGTCATACCTGAAGGGCATCGTAATGCCATGCTGCGGAATCTCTCCACATAGGTCTTGATAGATTCTCCCTTCCTCTGCTTGGTGGCTAGAAGAGTCGGTACTGAAACTTCTGTATCGTCCTCGAAGAACCTGGCTAAGAAAAGCCTTTCCAAATTCACCCATTTCTAAATAGATCCAGCAGGCAGTTTCATAAACCATTCGAAGGCGACTCCTTTAAGAGTGCTGATGAACAAGCGGGTCAGGATGGCGTCGTTTGCTACCACGTCTCCAGTTTGTGACTTGAAGTAGTAGATGTGCTAATTCGACGATCCTGTGCCATCGAACGGTTGCAAGGTAGGGGCCTTAAACTTCGGTGGGTAGGGAGCTGTGTCCCACTCAGCAGAATAAGGCCGTACCACTCTTTCTTCGTGGAGCTCGCTTCTGTTGGCGATTGCATTGAGGCGAGCCTCCAGTTCGTCCACTTTAGCAGACTGAGGATGCAGTTCTCTTTCTATCTCCTTCTCATTTTCGGAGGAGGATTACAAGTTGTGAGTTTCACGATCCGAATGTTCGTGTGCCTTCTGCTTTCCCTTTGACGTTGTCTTCCGGGACGACTCAGGTTTTTAGCCTTTTTCAGCAAGGAGCTGGGCCAACATGTCCTTCATTTGCAGAAGTGTTTCTTGCTATGCTTGGAGCATGACATGATGTTCGTCTACTCTCTTAGCTAAGTCTTCAGGGTTTCCTGCCATGTAAGCAGAAACCTCTCGTGCCACAACAGAGCTTGAGGATTGAGATTCGGCAATTGCCGAATGTTCATCATCAGAAACCACAACAGAGCTTGAGGATTGAGATTCGGCAATTGCCGAATGTTCATCATCAGAAACGATCCCCTTGGCTAATCTTTGGTAGTTAGAGATTCGGCAATTGCCGAATGTTCATCATCAGAAACGATCCCCTTGGCTAATCTTTGGTAGTTAACCGACCGAATGGTTCCTGTTCGAGTCCACGTATGCTGGTACCCTCCTTCGAACTCGTCAAAAATTTCCCGAACAATCGGGGAATGACTTCTTTGTGACTCCTCAGAACTGTGACCTGAAGCCTTCCCTCTACCTATCACGTTTATAGTGACTTCGGGGTATTCAATTTCGGCTGCCTTCTTTTTGTATCGACGTCATTGTTTGGTAGGTCTAACGATGTTCGTCAACCTGTTGAACACGGACTGTCGAGGTACGGATGCGCAACAATGGCATTCTGACAGGACTGCAAAGATAAGCAGCTCACATTGGCATGAGTGAGCTGCTTACTGCACTGGTTTTCCTCTTGACAATAATTCCCGCAAATCAGTAACTTAGGAGGAATCTTTCCCTGAGCATGAGGACGGAGATGGAACCCCCTGCCCTTGAGTGGGTAAGATTGATTTTGGTCGAACGTGGATTTTGAACCCATGTTGACTCTTCCGAACTTGGCGGACCTCTTGAGAGTCGCGTTCTTGAAGAACAACACTAGGGTCGCGTTCTTGAAGAACAACGTGAGGGTCGCGTTCGGATTTGTAAACATTAGGCCGAGGCCTATGTTTAAATGATGAAACAGACCCCTGAGGGTCCTGTTTTGGTTGAACGCACCCCTGAAGGTCGCGTTTGGTTGGTGAAACAAACTCTTGAGGGTTATGTTTCATTTGAACGCACATGTGAGGTGTGCGTTTATCTTCGGCAGCGCCTTTCTGAGGGCTGCGTTTCGAAGAAATAACGCGCCGCTGAGGGTCGCGTTTCAGCTGTATCAGCCGAGGCTCGTAATTGGGCTCATTACCCCGAAGTACGTGTTCTGGAGTGGAAATACTGCACTCGGGCAGAGCCTCAAGAACGCGATCTTTGCGTTGGGCCAGTGTTCGGATTTCACGCAGGTGTGCTCATCGTATGGATCTTCTCCGTCTACGAGCAGCGTTCTTTTTAGCTTGTTTCAAAGCCTTAGCAGCAACGTCGTTGACGTTTATGGAGCTTGTCTCTTCTATAGGCCGTTTATGGCCTGAAGCATGTCGTGTTGACGCGGATGTGGGACATTCAACTCACTGGATGAGTTCAGCAGAGGCTAAGCTCGCTCCAGAAGCAGAAGGGCTGTTGAACGAATTTTGGCCAAAGGAGAGGACTTCCTTTGGCGTTTCAGCAACAGGTTTGATCTCCTTGGAGATCTTGCGGACTTCGCGTCTAACCTTGGGGCTAAACGATCCAGAGGAGAGGGCTTCCTCGTACTTTGCTTGGTCAAACTCCATGACAAGAGTTTCAATAGTCGTTCCCACGAGGTGGACGTCGGATTGCGCCACCACTTCTTCGTCAGAAAAGCTAGTCCCCAGCGGAGTCGCCATCTTTTGTTTGTGGGAAAAGTTGTAGTAAAAAGATAGTGAAGAAAATTGACTTGTATTCTCTCAAAATCGATTACAATTTGGATTTTCTGATTACAAAAGAGAGGAGAATGAATTTGATTCTCCCCTTTGTTTAAAACTGGGTTCTTCTTGGTAGCGATGGAGTACCTCCTTCGATTGCTTGTGTCGAATTTGCTCTCCGTTGATGATCCGACCGTCTTTTATCTTGTGGGAACGATAAACTTCTGTGAAAAGTTTGATGAATAACTCTTAACGAGTGTTTAGAACTCAGAACGAGTTAGAACTCTGTGAAAAGAGTTGTTAGAACCAAAGATTCGGTTGATGACCAAGCAAATTTTCTGTTGTTGAAGGATTCTTTTAGATTTGATCCTCTGAATCTGAGCTAAATCTTCTGTTTCGAAGAATTCGCCTCCGCTATCTCCAGAGAATCTCCCTAGCTCCCAAACTCCTTGTGCGGTTTAGATACTGAAAAATCCAACCCCTTACTCGGTTGAGTTTGTTGAGGTTTTATAGGTGGATAAGAGGTTGTAACTACCATCTAAATCCGCTCCTAAGTGGGCGTGATTTCCTCAGATCGTGGGGAAAACAGTTCTGAAACCGTTCGACTCATATTTGAATGAGTCAAACGCCCAATCTGGCATTCAAAACCCCAACTTCGCGTCTTGGAATTGAGACGCGAGATTGGGTGTTGACTGAACGTCAAGAACGCGAGGGCCACTCACATTTTGCTTGTTGCAGCTTGGAAACGCGGTGGTCACCTGCGTTTCAAAAATTATAACACGAAGATGAGTTCCGCGTTTTAGAAGGAGCTAGTTGATTTGTAACTTCTTCTGTAGAGCGTTGCAAGGACCATTGTTTAGTAATCCTTGCATTAGCTGTTGTGGGGTGTGGAAGTCGTCAGATTGTAACTTTTACTGTAGATTGTGAAGACTGCTGAATAGAGTTTTCACCAGTTGTCGGAAGTGTCGTTGATTTGTACCTCTTCTCGCTCTATGTGAAAAGTCCTCCATTTGTAGCTTTCGTTTGTTGGCATGAAAGCTATCTGATTGTAACTTTCATTATTGGAACTTGATGGGGATCAACTATCCATAGTGATTTTTAGACAGCCTAATCTGATTGTAACTTTCATTATTGGAACTTGATGGGGATCAACTATCCATAGTGATTTTTAGACAGCCTATAACTGTATTTGGGGGTGGATTTTATTTGGTCTACTCGGGGGATCCAGCAGGAGGATCTGTTAGGGCCTCTGTTGTTCGGGCTCACGCTTCTTCTTTTTTTTTTTGCCTTGTATATAGCCAAACGACAAATTTGGGTTAGGTAAACGCTGATGAAAGTGAGATTTTGGTTTGGAAGTGACATTGATAGACAACTTATTCCATATCTGAGTAGAAAGAAAAAGGAGTATATTGGTGGGATGGAAACATCTAGAGGAGAACTTGTAGATTCCTGCCCTTTCATGAAAGCCAAAAGTGAGAGGAGGATGGCATCCAGCATATATTGAGTGATGTGATGTCCAAGAAAATGTTGGAGCTACAGCCAATATAAAATAAGGTTGCAAATTGATCTGTATCACGTAGGTATGGAAACACACCGATGATTCGTTACAAAAAACTCATAGTTCATGATCATTATTATATGGAATAGAAATGCAAGATAAAACAGACATAAAGAAAATCATAACATTGAAAAAATATGTCATGTGATACAAGAGATGTTACAATAAAGTAAAATATATTAAACTAGATCCATCAATGTGTTCAACAGAACTATAAAAATCTAAGGGTAGATCACTGTATCACCAAATTAAGTTGGTGATTGATCCACTAATCTAATGTGCAAAATGATTGTGACAGCTGATTATCTTTACTATATTCATATTTGTGCTTGTATTACATAAAATAAAATAAAAAGCATATGTATTCTAATGGATATCGATATTTAATGTCGAGATATATCTCCATCCACACTAGGTAGTAAAGTAAGGCCCCAACTTGCCAATTGGCTGTTTGCGGCTTTTTGGGCTTTTCTGGTTTAGTCTTTTATTTCTTCTTCCTTCTCTTTTTACAAACATCTCAACTTCTTATCTCATAAAATATAATTAATAATTAGTATATAAGTAATTAATAACTAAACTTTCCAAGTCCTCACCTAAGAACGGGCCCTACGAGCATGTGTAAAATTAGAGGAGGATAATTAATAATTAGTATATAACCAAGTTTTGTTGGTTAATCACTTTGGATATTATTGTGCAAGAAAACAAATGCATCCTCCTCTAATTTTACACATAACTCATATGTGTATTGATGTATGTAAATTTTACTTTCCTTTATTTTATTTTATTTTTCCTTCTTTATAGGTTTCAACCACCTTGATTTTTTTTTTCGGACTGTAATGTTTACTTAATTAAGCTTTTTTAGGTGTTCCATACTGGCCACAGTGAGATCAACATAAAGCGAAAATAGGGGTGGACGAGCAGGAACAAAAGCGCGAAAGAGAGAAGGCCAATGAAAAACGACTGTTAAGAGGGCCGCAACAAATTAAATCGAATGTCAAAACCCCTTAATGACGTTCTCTTCTTCCTCCTCCGGTCACTTCGCCATCATTTCACAGAGATCCCGATACCTTGACGCCCCCAGTCCTTGGTGGATGTCCCTACCACCATTCCTTCTGTGGCTGCGCCTCTCTTACCCTTGTACTCGATACCTTGCCTCCTCTCATTTTTCTTATGATTTATGATACGACTTATGATTATGCGTCCCTCTATTTCTTAGCTCCAACCTTTTCGATCTTTTATTCCGACCGTGAACGACAACTGTATATAATCCTTAGTTCGAGATCTCGGCCAAACAACAACAGAGGCCTCTCTTTTAAGGAAAAAAATGGAGAACCAGCCAATGACAGCGTCGGGGCGGGTGGTTCCAGGTTGGGCTCTGGGCCATGAACGGCCAGTCAGGGCCAGCCCAGAGCACAGACACCCCAGTCTCAGGCCAAGGCTCAGGGCCAGGCCGCTAGCGCGTCGTCGGCTCCGCGCTGCGCAGGCCCGCCCCCCCGATGGGTCCCACCTCAGGGTTTACGTCTGAGCGAGCCCAGGTCCGCACGGCCGCCGCAGCAGCCACAACCAGCAAGCGCAGGCAAATTACGGTGTCAACGGAACACAGGCCTCGCCAGAACCAGAGCGCCATCTCTCAAGCAGAGGACACGGCAATCCACAGCACCACGCCAGTCTCCAAGACCTGGGACCCATCACAGGCACCAGCCTCCGAGATCTCGATCACGTGCCACGACATAGATCCACACACCACCAGATTCGAAGCTGTATCCCGGACGCGGACCAGCACAACATGCGATCTCCAAGAACTGGATCCCGTCACCGCAACAGAATTCTAAAGTCATCAAAACACACCTAACACCGCCAGAAGCTCTATACCGCACGGCTGCAGCAGCAATTACGGCTCCACCACTGCATCCGAACCCGAACAATTCCAGGACACGCCGGACAACCACAAAACCGCTTCCCCGCAGCAAGGGAGCAGCAATGGTGGCGTCAAGGCCACCGTGGCTGATGATGTGATCAATGGAAAGCAACAGGGAAACAGCAACCAATCTCATGCCATCCGTGCCAGATCCCCGCCCCCACCCCCCTCTCCCAGGAGTGGGGCAGTGATTAACAATGGCGAAAAGAAGTTCATCATGATGGCAGGAGAGAACGTGGGAGCCTACATGGAGCTGGGATCACCTCCCATTGGGCAGCATATCAGTAGGAAGCAGCATCACGGATATATTCTGCAGCATCAGGACAAGGGCATCGAGTCTGAGAGTGAAAGAGAGCCTACGAGCAAGGGTAAAGGCAGAGAGAAGATGTCAGTAGCTGAAGGGAAGCCCAAGGTAGCTGTGGTGAACAGCAACGTGCAGAGTGTCAATAATTCCGTCATCTCCGGGAGCTCTTGCACTCAGCAAAGCCCCGGTGTCCATGCGACTATTATTAGCCGGCGTCAGCCCAATCACAAAGGCGCCACCCATCAATGAACGACTATACACACTCCCTTCTCATTGAACCAAGTGCGATTGTCAACCGTATTAAATACCAAATAAAGATTTATTTGCGGTGTGTCGTTTGATTAATGCACAACACAAAGGGAAAAAAAATAAATAGACCTATTTTGCTAATAAATATTTAGCAAAATTGACCATTTTACTAAATATTTAACAAAATCGATCTATTTTTATCCAACGGGCCAAAAAGAGGTCGATTTTAAAAAACGCCCAGTTGAAAACATACGGGACTACTAGTCTCGTATGTTTTCAAGGGCACTAATCACAGATTGGTGCTCACAGAAAACATACGGGACTAGTAGTTCCGTATGATTTCTGAGAGCTCTTTGATGATCAACAAAACGTATGGGACTAGTAGTCCCGTACATAAAACAAAAACTCCGCAGCTTTGTTGGCCCAGATCTACGGGACTACTAGTCCCGTAGAAAAGTCGACATATTTAAACAACTGTGCCCTAAATTTGGGCACAACCACTATTCCTACCAAACTCATCTCTCTAAGAGTTCTCTCCCCTGATCTCACTCTCAATCTCTTGATCTTCTCTCTCCCAAACCCATCTCACTCCCTCCCAAACTCATTGAACTCTCTCCTAAACCTGATTGCCACACCCAAACACGATGTCCATCCCTTCTAAACCCGATCTCCACCTCTCCCAAACTCGTTCTCTCTCTCACAAATCCAACTCACCCCCTCCTCCCTCAAATCCAACATCGTCTATTATCTCTGACGCCGACGCCGTCTATACTCTCTGATGCCGACGCCGTCTATACTCTCCGACACCGACGAGATCCGAAATTTCACCAAGGTAACAATTTCATATTTTTTTTTCATAAATTTCTCTATTTTTTTAGTTAATATTGTATATCTAGAGGAAATAATTAATCATGAACATCAATTTGTAAAATATCTAATTTGTATACGTCAAATTTTAATTCTTCAGTTAACATGGCGAATAGAATTCCGATTATTTGCTTATTCAATGGAAAATTGAGTGTCGGAATGAATAATTTGTCTATATAATACGGAGGCTCTAGAAAAATATTCATGTTGTCTAGAAATTCTAATGTCGATGGAATGATGAAGCAAATATACAGAGTTGCCAGAATTAATCATGCTAAAAATGTCATTAAGGTCTTCTGTAATATCCAATAAATAAAAAAAGAACAATTGCTGTAGAGATCACTACTGATGAAGAATTGAATGACATGACACAACTTGTGGATAAACAAATCACAATTGAGTTGTTTATTAAAAATATTCCAAAGTCTGGGGTTGTCGAAGTTTCATATACTCACGGAGAGTTCTCTCGCATGCTTGAAAGTCAAATCTCATTATCTCAAAGTGTATTGCACTTAAAAAATGACTCAGGTGCAATGTCAAGTGACATGTTTCACAACGCATCGGGTCATGTTTCAGCTGATTTACCGATTGGTGGTTCTATAATAGAAGAGGACGAATATGTAGATGTTGTTGATGATAGTGAAGATGTTGAGACCGAAGAGAAACGTCTTGATAGTATGCAGTTCGCAATTGGAGAGAACGATGATGACGCAAGTTGGATGAATGAATATTGCGTAAACAACGATTATGTAGAGTCTGAAGAACCTTTGCCCGAAGAGTTTAAAAATGACGAGTGGATCACAAGCTGAGTTAGTTGAACCTGGTCCTAATTTCGATCGACCTGAGGATATCACTTTCAAAAACGGAGATCTATTCGAGAATAAGGAAAGCTTAATTTTTATTATACATGAATGGGCAATTAGGAACCGGGTCAAATTTAAGCCGGTGAAATCCAATACAACTAGCTACCATGTAAAGTGCTACTTCAATGAGAAATGTCAAGCCACTTATACAAGCGTTGAATACGATAGAAATTTAAAATGTCCATGGAAGCTTAATGCAGGTGTTAGGAAAAAAATCTAATGAGCAATTTATGATCTCAAGTTATTGCGGACTTCATACATGTTGCAATCCGACTGTCGCTAATGATCATAAGACAGCAACTTCCGCTTATATCATGAAGCTAATTATGCCCGAAGTTAGGCGGGAATTTGATCTTACTCCAGGATAGATAATTACAACGGTTCGTGCTATGAAAGGCATAACTATATCCAAGTTTAAATCTTATGATGCACGAAGGAATGCGTTGACTAAAATCTATAAGATTGGGAAGAATCTTACTAAAAACTTCCACATTATCTTGCAGCAATTGAGAGGAAAATTCCAAGTACCAAATATGAGATAGTGTCTAAGGAGATCGTGCCGGAAATGGAGAGGTTCATCCGGGTATTTTGGGCATTTGGGCCTGCTACCAAAGTGTTCTCTTTTTGTCATCCGCTCTTAAGCATCGATGGAACACATTTATATGGCAAATATAAAGGAATTCTCTTAGCTGCGACCGGTGTAGATGCAAACGGTGGGCTATTTCCAGTAGCTTTTGCAGTTGTGGAGGTGGAGGATACATCGAGTTGGAAGTGGTTTTTTCAGTGTATTTACAAATACATTCTGACTATTCAAAGTCTAAGAGTTATTACATTTATTTCTGACTAAATAAAAGGAATTCCAAGAGCCTTGCATGAGGGGTGGAGTGCACCACATCATCACCGTTATTGCTTGCGGCATATAAGAGGTAATTTTAAGAGAAAACATGGAGAGGTCAATTTATAAAATTTATTGTGGCAAGTCGGGTGTGCCACTGACTCACTTGTATATGAGCATTGTAGAGAGAAAAATTAAATCCCTATCAGTTAAAGCACACAATTGGATTGAACAAAACTTAAAGCCGCAATACGAAGATCGATGGGCATTATGTAAAGATGGTGGAGTGCGTTATTGTATGATGATGACTAATTGCTCTGAAAGTTTTAATGGTGTACTTAAGGGTGCCCGTGCTATGCCAATTAGTGCCTTAGTTGCAAGGACGTTTTATAGATTGAACGTATACTTTAATAAGAGATGGAGTCGATTACATTAGATGGTATTGGGGGATTACCCGACGTTGGATAATCAACCAAACCGCGCCTCCAGTTGACGAAATTGAGATTCGCAACCAACAATCTCGATATGTACCAAGAGGGTTAGATGAGAGGCAATGGGTAAGTAAATTGCGACAATTATAATAGATTTTTTAATCTTTATGTTAACTTTTGGTTTCTCATATGAAGAAATATTTTTATGTAATTGTAGATAGACGCATTGGACGAGGTAGAGGGGATCGCTAATGAGGTTAACTACCGCCATAGAAGATTTTGTACACGTATCGATATTACAGCGGATAGTGACGAGAGTTTGTACAGCTTTTCAACAAACTCATGAGGATCAGCATGATGGTCGTGAGTAGGTGGATCTTGAAGATACTACATATGTACGCCAACGTAGACGTGGTAGAACTTGCACGCACGACGATGAAGATGGTCCGTCACAACAAGCTGGTCCATCACAGCCCCACACACAACCGGAGAGCGAGCATATACAAGCTCAAGACGAAGGAGGCCGTCGACGATCTTAGCGGGTGCGAAGATCGAGACAACGTGGAGGGGTGGATTTTTCCTTTGTTAGTTTTTCCATGTAGATTATATATTGTCGTATGGATTTATTAATGCATTTGGATTTGTTTAGATTAGACTA
The DNA here is from genome assembly GCF_001876935.1 of Asparagus officinalis. NCBI lineage: Eukaryota > Viridiplantae > Streptophyta > Magnoliopsida > Asparagales > Asparagaceae > Asparagus > Asparagus officinalis. The sequence continues at coordinate 70,095,150 of NC_033795.1, read as the reverse complement.
TCGAATGGTTAGACTTGATACATTTGGATTTATTTTGTGATGATGTGTATTTTTGTAGAATTTTGGATGTGATGTTGTGTATTTCGTCAGATTATGTGTTGTGATGATTTATTGTGTTGTGATGATGTGTATTTTTTAGATTTGTGCTGTGATGTTCTAATTTTATAACATTTTTAGATTTGTGTTGTGCATGTTTTGCCTCAGCCCAGCAAACATACGGGACTACTAGTCTCGTATGTTTGATGGGCTGAGGTATAATGCCTCTGCATAACGTACGGGACTAGTAGTCCCGTGCATAAAGCTGAGGCATTTTGCCTCTACCCGGAAAACATACGGGACTAGTAGTCCTGTATGTTTGCTAGGCGGAGGCAAAATGTTTCTGTTTTATGTACGGGACTACTAGTCCCGTACGTTTTGTTGAACACCAAAGAGCTTTCAGAAATCATACGGGACTACTAGTCGCATATGTTTTCTGTGAGCACTAATCAGTGATTAGTGTCCTTAAAAACATACGGGACTAGTAGCCCCGTATGTTTTCAGCTGGACGTTTTTTAAAATCGACCTCTTTTTGGCTTGCTGGCCAAAAAGATGTCGGCTTTGCTAAATATTTAGCAAAATTGTCGATTTTACTAAATATTTAGCAAAATCGGTCTATTTTAAATAAATTTCCCAACAGAAATCGTCCTTGACTGATCAAAGAACAAAGAAATTGTCCTTGGATGTGATCAAAGACAAGAAACACAAACACCAAAAATCGTGTTTGCGTTTATACTTTTTTCAATCCTTATAGCCTGCATTTTTCAGATGAAACAAATCCCAGCATCCCTGTGGGTCAAAAACAGAATATAACGCGCAATGAAAACTTTTTAACCCCACGGTAATTGAGAACCAAACGCAAGCTCAGTAAAGTTAATTTATTTTCACAGAGAGGGAGGGAACCTGTTAGCATAGTCTTTCACATAAAAGAAAGAAGGTTGTCCTCACGGAAATCTGTCATAACCCCAAAGCATACGCTGTACGAAATTATTTTTAAATGATTTTCACCTAGTTTTAAACTTGAGAAGATTTAGAAAGGAAGAACGTGCAACCAACAGATGGCATATTAATTAATCGCGTCAGAAATAAAATCATCAGAAAGGAATAGCTCATTCAACTCTAATATCTCTTGATACCTTACTTCAATTACATGCAGTGATTTTCATTCAGTTTGGAGATAGCATCAGGTCCACTACAAGTAAATATCATAGCTATCAACTAAAACATTCTCACTGCCAGACCTGAAAAGAAAAAGGCGGATACATTTTATTAAGCTAATTAGAACCTGTTTTACATCCCAAAGCCTAATACATTTTGAATCAGGAGATTCACAGGGGCAGCAGAACTGTTTATTCTGTACATAGACATGCTGAACAAGAGTAATTCCCAGTTTTCTCAACCAATGTACATATTAAATTAGTACCTATGATGCTGTATCAGAGGAGGCTACATACAGGGATTGTAATGCTAACAATCTGTCAGCAACTTTATGTGTCAGGTTGCTCACTTTTTGGGGGCAAACCAGCTGCAGCTGAGGATGCAGAACCGCCATGCTGCTGGCCAAGACTACCAGCTACAACAGAATCACTCACTACATCGAAGTTGAGCCTGGCATTGATCTTCCTGCCACTGGGGATAAAGCGGAAGAGGAAACAGTACAAGTTCATTATTTTTTTAGTGAAACGAGATGGTTCAGAGGGAACTGAAGCGAACTTACCAATTTAAGCGGTTATTAATGGCAGTGAGGTCCTTCGATGGGCTCTGATATGCATGAGTGCTCTCGCCCACACATGCATAGTAACTTTTGGAACTTGGTGAAAGCAAAGCGTCCTTCTGTCAGCCGAAACAAAAAAAGAAATCATATTAATGCAAGGGATCAGAATAAGGCCAACAATTGAGAAAACAACCAAAACACTATTTTCTGTTGTATACATACATATGTATGTACTACCATAAGTATACATACCTGTGTACGTACTTGCTCACATGTTATGGCCATTTCAGCTTTTAACATCTACAAGTTCTCATGACTACATTACGAACAAGCTAAGGTTCAAATGTACCAAGTACTCAGATAGCACACGACACGGCTATTAGCCATCATTAATAAGTTCAGAACTCAAGACTATTTTGACAGGAAATCTACCGTACTATAGTTCTCATTTGTTTATCTTCCTTTGGCCTTTTGTTTCGGCTGTGCAACTCAAATACAGCAATCTAATCGTATTCTGAGTTCTCACCAGGGTGCATGTTGCCATTACAGAACCTTAGCTTCAATTGTAAAGGAAACATTGAAAAGAAAAACTTTAGAACAGTAGCATGCAAGCTAGATAAGCAGATAACTACTCTACCAGTTTCATTCCATGGAAGACCCAATGTGGGTGGTAAGGATTTTGTGCACGAATTTAAGAACATGCTGAAGAATATTTACTATAAGATATGTCAAAATCTTCTGTCTTTTTTCCTTTAATATTGTTAATCCACAAGGACGAGGGTCGAACTATGGTATGACTAAAATTTGATTCGTCCTGGTGTCTGCCATGTTAAAAAGACAGTTATGTAAGTACTCCAAGAAGAATTAATCTAATGAAGTTCAGACTAATTCCAATGGGACAGTTCAAGGATACTGGAGATACTATAGAATTCTAAGAGTAATCACAACTGCAAGCTTTTGAGAGACTTCCTGTATATATATATATCTTGGATGCATACCAGAAGGCTTTGGCCACCTGGGAGGCGCTCCTATATCTATGTCTGGGATGCATCCCAGAAGTTTTTGGTCATCTAGGATGCATCGCAGACAGTTTTGGTAGTCTACGATGCATTATTATCCTGTATCATATTTAGAAGTGCTAAACCGTATCTGTATCCGACGAAATATCCGTAACCCTATACATTAGGACACGGATATGGTTACTCAAATCTATAACCGATAGGATATGGTTACGGATATGATATTGTATTGTAGTGAAATATCCGGATTCGTATCCCGTATACATATTGGTCATACTGTTACAATAGTTTTAATCCTTAGATTATGGATTTGAGGTTAATTTTGATGGTTAAGACGTGTAATCTCAACTTTTTAGATATAACAAACATCATAATGAACTGTTTTGTATCACATGAAGTATATTTTTTTTCAATATTATCTACTTTTCTTATATCTGTCTTTTATCCACATGCATATCCGCTTAAATATCCTAGAGTATAGCCGTATCCATATACAGTTTTAGCGGGATATGGATATGAAATTTTCTTACTGATGTATATCCATAACCGTATCCGTATTTGTGATGAGTAAGCGGATATGGATAAATGGTAAGTATCATATCCGAGTCGTATCTGAACCGAATGCACCCCTACTCATATTCCATTTCATTTTTTGTTTTTTCCTTTTACTAGGGGGCTAACTAGAGCTCCATAAGTATCTCTAATATCCTCAACACCCTATGGATTCCAGAGACCACACAAACAAGCCTCCTGATCCCTTATATTTTGTTCCTAGTTTGCGTTATGTTCAGACTATGAATTGAAAAGAAAAAAAAGGAAAAGGTAAATTTATATGTATGGTAAATTTTAGTTTGTGGAACTTCTCGAAAGTTACGGAAGGCTTGTGAAAAGTTTAGGGGGCATTCACTAATTTTTGAATATTGGACAGTTTCGTGCAATTCACCCAAGCGTTCAGGGGTTTTGATGAAGGAAGACAAACCTTAGATTGCCGCAAAGGAGAAACATAAACGTTATGAGAAGCCGACACTTTCTTTGGAGACATATCCGGTAGACTTGGGAAAGGTTGTAACCTAGGCGACCCAGGAATTTGGCCTGCAAGTAAAAAGTAAAACCTGATATAAATTTATACAGAAAAGATCAATGCAAGACACAAACTATGCTCGTAAATAACAGATTGACGTACCATCACTGTTGTTCTTCTCTTCGGTGAGTTTACTGTTCTTTTGAGCAATTCCATCAGGGCCCACCTCCACCAACAATGGCTTCACAGATGGAACAAATACTTCATTGTAGAAAGTAATGATATCCACATGTCCCTCCCCCATTTTCTGTGCTCACATAATTAGTCAAGAGGTTAAAAACTTAAAACATATAATTAAGAAAGATCAGGTGAACCCAACTTACCCCATTTCGGCAGTTAACAAAGACACTGCGAAATACTTCAGGTTTAGATTGTGGTTGCTTCCTGTAGTTGTTAATAATCTCTTTAAATGTCAGACTTATTTGTGATACCTGCAATCAGCAACATAACTTTAGAAAAAGATGGTCATGATCAAACGCTAAAAGCAATAACATCCAAGAGTTGTGAAGACATACTTTAGCAACCCCATAAATGCTACATAGGATGACTTGATCAATGTGGCGATTGAAAAGAATTGTCGTTCGCTGATTAAGAATTTGCTGGATAAGCCAATAGACGTTCTCCAGGAATTGTTCACTACACTTCAATCTTTCACATAAAGTCTTGATTCTGATAGCAACCAACTTTAAGATCTACAGAATAACATCCAATAAACGAGTGAACATCTGAAAAACATTGATCAATTGACAGAAATTTACAAGTTGGTGCAGGAAGCGTGTAAAGACTGTTTTTTTTTTTTTTGTGACTACAAGTAGTGGACGAATATGAATATGATGAGTATACCTTTCTAAAGAAAACATTAATCTCTGTATCCGCATATGTTCCCCCTCCTGCAGGATTTGGCCGTGCTGGGCTGCAAATAAGAAATCAAATTTAATTTTGATACTGCAGATAAAAAACTTCCAAGTTCAGTACCACAAAAAGTAAATAATTAAAATCAAATCCTAACCTTGCAAATGCAGACTGAAGAAGATGCAACTTCGATTTGGGAGTGCCAAAGAGATGTTCCTTCACAGGACCTGGGGAGTTATGTTCTGCCAGCACATTCCCGTGTTCTGTACACTGTCTCTTAGGAGAACGTGGATCACCGTTTCCATCTGCAGTGCAACCAACAAGCTTGTCAGGATCTGTAACACACAATTCAAATAACAAAAGCAAAGAAAAGTCATGAAGATGAATAATCGAAGTGTAAATCATAATCCGCCTGTAAAGGTCATGTCCATTAAAGACCTGCTATAGGTATAGAATTTAGATCACCTTAAAATTGAGTAGGATCACGGACGTCTGAGATGAAGAGAAAAAGTACCTGGAGAAGCTTCTCGCTTCTGAAAAGGGAGAGGCAGCAAGCCTGGAGTGGAAGTGTTTTGAAGTGTCCCAATTGCATCAAGGGATGGCATTGGTTCCGCTAATAGTTTCAGACGATCTATTTCTGCAGACAAAGATGGTCTTGCAATGATCAATGAATTATACATTGATGAACCTTTTTCCCATGCCATGCTTTCTAAGAGTCGTTCTTCTAGACTATTTAAATGTCGCTTCAACTCTCGTGGAAGAGTTTCTTCATGCCTCACAAAATTCTCAATGACCTTGCTCAAATCAAAAGCTGTAATTCCAGTTCTCTCCAAAACAGCAGGAAAAATCATAATTACTGTGTTATGAGTAGCCAAAACCAGTTCAGCGGAACAAGCAAGCATGCAGCGGTGGAACCTCTCATTGGACAGTAAAGAAGGAAGATTATTGCCATTCTGCAACTTTGATTCTGCTTTGCAAATTGTCTCCAGAACCCGATAATACAACTTCAGAGCCTCAGATTTTCTCTCTTCTGCCCATGTATTATCCATTAGGTTTGTGGTTGGTAACCGTTCTCCAAAAGAGTTGCTTGGGAAAATAGCCTCCAATATTACATTGGCCCTTCTGATAACATGACTGGTTACATCTCCATTGCACAATGAAAAAAAGTGCTCCAGTTCTGCTGAAGGTTTTGATGGAAGTGGTGAAATGACAGTCCGAAGCCATTTCGCCATTGTCATGGCAGCACTCACAGGTGTACCTGAAACCATCTTGGTTTGCACAGAAACAATTCCAGGTGATGCAGCAGAATGAACCAAACATGGACTTGTTATAGTTTTTGCCGGAGAAGCTAATGCATCAAACCTCTGATTCACATAAGAAAAGGAAGAAATTGGGAAGAAAAGGGGAAAAAAAGGAGTCGTAAGTAACTTTGAACGAAGAGATGAAAATAGTACTTAATAGCCAAGGAAAAGCTTGAAACTTTTTGCATTATCATACCTTTGCACCGCTTATGTTACTGCCACCTCCAAGTAAGCTTTGACTGGTGACAGAGCTGTCATCTTCATTAGCAGATATGCGCTCATCTAGCTCACCTTTAGCATTAATTGCATCATCATAATCTTTTTCTAGAATAAGCAGATTTTTCTCCAGTGACTTTTCATCAAGCAGATCGTCAAAATATGTTAAACCATCTGTCAAATGAAAACATTAACAAACTGAATGAAACTAGCTAGTGAACACTTTTACACAAAGTAAATAAAAACTCTGACCTGTGTTTATGCTATACAAATTTTCTGCTTTGCATTCTGAAGCAAGCTGTGGTTTCTTCTTCAAAATATCTTCTATCAATTTATTAGCATTTTCAAGAGTTCTTCTCAAATCATCTTCTGAGGTATTATACACATGAGACAGAGAAGCAAGAAGATCGACACCTTTGCCAGACTTTTTAACTGAGCGTTGTGAAAGATCTCATTAGAATTAGCATTAAGAAACTATGATGTACTTAGCTGCACAAGTTAAAACTTCAAATAGAGCTATGAACATCCAATTACCAAAGACAGAAGAATCGTCGATGGAGAAACTTCTGAAGCGCTTAGGTACATGAAGGATGAGTATAGCCTGTCACATGAGCAGCCAAATAATCAAATGTTAACAACAACATTAAATTATATCATATGACATCAAGCAGAATATGCTGTATAAAAATATGATTATAAAATAAACAGCAAAAGAGAGAAAAACTAACCAGTACAGACACCAATGCATTGGTACAGGTGACCAAATCCTTAAAGGGGCTAGATGCATGGATGCGCAAAGCCAAGAATAGCAACCAACCAAATTGATGGTAGTCTGAGATGTAACATGTACTGCCTGAAGCTGCAGAGCTTTTATCACTGACTGTGTCATTCACCAAAAAGAACTGCAGATATGCTCGCTTATAGAACCTGGTAACCCATACGATGATCAAAAGTTACGATATAATGATTTGTGTTTTATGTAAACCATAAGAAGGAAAAGAACTTATAACTAGCATCGGCAATATAGAACATATATGGGTACGGGCAACTTCACAAAAGAGGAAACTAACTATCCCAGGCTCCCAGCTACAGACTTCATCTTATGCCAAATACTTAATAAAGAAAAAGAGAAAAGCATAAAAATAAACAAGTCATAGTCTTACAAAGACCACCATCATAAAAATTAGTTCTTTCAAATTCATTAGAAAATCATTGTTTTCACTAATTTCTCTCTAGAAGCAGCAATTATATCCTATACAGAACTTAAAAGCCTTTCCTACTAATGTAGGCACTATCCGAATCTAGCGCTAAAACCACTGATTCTATTTTGCACCTTCTAGCCACCTAAATTTATTTTTACTATAAACTACTCCATGAGATATTTCACCATAATTTTAAGGAAAACTACAACTCTGTCAGCAATTAGTTTTACAACTCACATGCAAGACTGAGTTGTACCCACTAAAAGAAAGTAGATTAAACACATCTATGAGAAATAGCAAAGGAACTTGGTGAGAAGATTTTTCACCTGCATAGATTATTTAATTGGATTACGACTGCCTGCAACTCTGCCAACTAATCATCAAAGTAGAGAGCACCGAAACTCAATTAATATCATAACAACAATACACTGACTGAGATAGAAAGTATAGCGAATTAGGAAGATCACCTCGAGTCTCCTATCCCAATCAGGACTATAAAGGTTACTGAGAATAGGGCCAGCCTTGAGCGAAAACTGTGACGCCTCTCTGAAGAAATCAACAGTGCTGCGCATCAAAACATCAGAATAATCAAAATCTTTCAAAAAGAAATATCTTTTTTCTCGAAAACGAAACCCCAGTGAAGCCTTACTTGAGCTTGGCTGCCTTCAAAATCTGAAACAGCTTGATCCGATTCTGACCTTCTCCTCCGTGATTCGACTTTCCAAGTTTTGTCACACAGTAGAGAATAAACGCCAACCAGATTCTTTCCACCTCCTCTGGCTATTTAAGGGAAAAATATATCAGACCTTTAACGAATTAAAAACCACAAAAGATTTTGAAAACAAAAAAAGAACAGTCTAAACTCACAGATCCGCTTCCAATTGACGACAAATTGGCCAAAAGAACCGGTCTGATTGCTTTAAACAATGACATCCCTTGACTCGTCAAGCTCACATCAAGATCCAGTCCCTTACAAGATCAAATCTTGAAAATCAAATAAAAATTAAAAAAAGAGAAAATTCGAGAAAGTCCAGGATCAAAGAAAACCTTGCAAAGATCAACAAATCTTAATGCCATGGATTCACCACCATCTGACTGCGAACTCGAGGGCTTCGCGCCCTCCATCGCTACAGTTCCAGGACTCATCAAAACCCTAGCGGATCCCGAAATCAAACCCGAGATCTGCGAAATTTCACCTGTCAAATCGCTGAAATAGAGAGATCTGGCGGCGGATTTGATGCCGGAGCTCCGATCGGAGTATAGGATCTAGGGTTTGAGAAAATTGAGGACGGATTTTCCCCCGCTTTTTACGATTCTTTTATTAATTTTGATTTTCTAAACCCCCTCGATTTGCTCTTCCCTCCTTTTTTTTTCTCTTTTTATTTTTTACTTTTTTAAGGGTTTCTTTTTTTACTTATTTTAATATTTACTGTTATTAATAGCTTATCTTTATTGGAGAAATCCGGTGATAAGCGCGGGAAAAAGAATTCCGTGTGATGGGAGATGCATGCATCCCATGGCCGACATAAATACACAGATCATCCATTGGTAGGCTGCCACGTGGAAACGAGTTGCTTTTACCGCCAAATTTTCTTGGGCCTCCTAGTAGCTGCGGGGGTACTGCGTACGGATCTAGAAGCTGATATACAGCGTACCATACACGGGATTAAATTCGTAAACTGTGATTTTGGTGAAGGCTTCTCACGATTCCAAAAATTAGACTATGGCCGCTGAGCGAGTAGAAATCCTATCACAAAACTTCTCATCCTGTGGGGGTAATCTAAGCCTGATGAGAAAGGCTGTGGAAATATCGATATTGTTCTCCTTTTTGGCACATCCGTGGATCGGAACCACAAACGGATCTAAACACAGTGCTATGGGGGCACTTGCCCCCACCACCAAATTCCTAATTTTTATAAGACAAGGTATTCATCGGTGCCTCCACTTGAACCATCATATCAAGGAGAACCTCTTGCCTTGTCTACGTAAGAAAGACCAATCTCCACTCAAAACCCAATTGTCTCTCAGAAAACCCTAATAACTCGCCTCTGCCTCTCTCAGTGTTTGTAGTGCCTCCAATGACCGCCTCTCACAGTACCTCCACCTCGTGCTCACCTCCTCCGCATCTTCGCTACTTTCATTTTTGATTCAGGAATTGGGTATGATCTCTTTGATTTATTTAATTACAAGTTAATTTCCTTTCCTTCTGAGATTATATAGTTCATATATAAGATTGAAACAAATTATGCTTTGATTTGGTTTTTCATAGAGTTTATTAGTTATAAATTAGGAGTTATAAAAACTCTTAAAGTTTGCCATGGATTTGAGATTTATTTTTTTTAATAAGAATCATGTGTATAATATGAATTGCAATTTTTGTAGTTTGGTGTTGCCCAGTGAGTTGAGATGGGACCTGATTTTGATGTAGTATTTAAGAATTATGAAAGACAAATAATCATTTTTTAGATGATGAAAGTTGCACCAATCCTTTAAATTTGTAAACCTTATAATTTATCCAAGTTCTTTTCAATAATTCAGTGATATTCACTAGCATTTCTCTTGTTGTTAGATATGAAAGCATTTCTTAAATGAAAACCAAAGGCCGATCAATTAGATTTTGCTCAACCTTGTTCTTCTGTGAAGAAAAGATTTTTGGAAGTTGACTTGAAAAACTTACCAGCAGATCCTGGATTATGACCGAAAATGCTGGATTGTAAATCTAACAAACGTGAATAATTTTGAAGAGCCTATATACTCAAAGATCTGTGTTAGCCACGAGAGCATAATTTATTCAAAGAAATTTAGGGGGAAAATTACAACGATTCAATCCTAACTGGTTCAACAAGTATGGTAATTGATTAGAGTACTGTGTATTAAAAGATATAGCATTATGTTTATGTTGTTATCTCATGTGAAAGGAGCAAGGAGGTGGAGATGCTTTTGTTGTGAATGGATTCACAAATTGGAAAGACAAATAGAGAAATTTCAAGTTTTAATTGATCAAAAGCAACACATTGAAGTTGCAATTTCTAAGCAATCTGATCAAGCAAAGAAAGATTATCGAATTCAATTGACTGCAACAGTTGATTGTATTTGATTTCTTTTACATCAAGGATTGGCTTTTCGAGGGAATAATGAATCCAACACATCAATTAACGAGGGGAACTTTCTTGAGCTATTACTATTTCTTTCTAATCATAACTGTTATGACAATAATTAACCTAAGTGTTAATCTTCCTCTTGAAGCCGACACGTGTCCCATATCAGCATTAATCAATCATAGCAGATCACCTCAGCCAAGGGCAACTCGGGTGACCTTGGCACTCAACCCGAGTCGAGACAAGCTCTCATCGGAACTCATCAGTCGAGTCGACCGCCCTCATTTACTCAGAGCTTTGTTGACAACTTGCGAGGCTAACAAAAAAGCAATACTTGTCGTCCCACTTGTAAAACCGAATCGAAAGGAGGTTTGTCATCGAACTCATTGCCAACAACTATCCATTATCATCATTGCTCATGACACCAGTCTCCATGACTCATCGTCCCTTATACCTCTTTAGTTGCCATCACATCAGATCATTGGTGACTCATCGCATAGGCAGTCAACATCTGTCATGCTACCAGCCAATTTAGTTGTCTGCCAAGACTCAAACAGAGTTATGCTTCTACACCTCTTAGTCGGGTATATATACGGGCTCATCACCCACTAGGTACGCCATTCCCTGGCCAACTAATTTTATCATCTACATATTATGAACTTATTTTGTTTATTGATTCCCCACTCATGCTCTATACTGACTTGACCATTGAAGGAATCATCGGAGAACCCAACTCCTATCCTCTAACATCCCTACTTTGCAGCTCGCTTATCTTAAACAAGGATCAGTCGTATGCGAGGATGAGGGAACCCACTTCGTTCATACCCACCCTAAGCCTCATCACTAACTCAAGATTATCTCCTAACCTCGCTGCTGAGTCCTGTTAGACCTTAAATCAAAGAGCACCAAGCTCTGATACCAATTGTTAGACCCTAGAGGGGGGGGGTGATTAGGGTCTTATGCTAATCTAATCCGATTAAATGCCAATTAAAACTAATTAATAAGTTATCCTAGCAAGTATAAAATACAATAAGATATGTAAGCTAGGATAAGCAATATGAACAAATGAATATATCCTATCAATGAGATATTACAAAAATATGAGCAAGGATATATGAACTAACACAAGGGTAAAATAAACAATCTACACAAGTGATAGGGTAATATGATGAGCAATACACAAAGGCGATATAAGATATGAAAACAAGAATAAGAACGCCAATGCAATCACAAACAAAACGATATGTTTACGAGGTTCGGTCCCCACGACCTACGTCCCCGCTCCTCACCTCGAGGAGATCTCCACTATCACAACCGGGTTTTCTACGTTCACCCGAATAACGTTTACACCTCACACTCGGTTTTCTAGCTAACCGAAAAATTTACAGTCAACACTCTTGCAATCACACTCTACACCCACTAAGTGTTGGAACTAGACGTGTCTCCCTCAAGTGTTAGGAATTACAACCTCTCGTCACCTACCCCACTCCTCTTGGGACGATCCCCGACTCTCGCCACACACTTCTCTCTTGGTGTACAAGTGTATTACAAAGTGTATCCTCACAATTAAGCACAAGATAAATCAATTGATTGTTCTCTAAACAAGGTGAGAACTCAATTAAGCACAACTCTTAGTCACTAATCTCACAACCCAAAATTATACTATGAATGTAAATACAATAAGCTCAATAGGTTGTGTGTGAACAAAGAGATAATAAAATCAACTAAACTCAATATGAACACTAGCTTAATAAAAAGATAATCAAACAATATAAAATATGAAGCTAGATTGAGTTTAGAAAACTTCTCAATAGATCAAGAGTGGAAGGAGAAGAGTTGGATGCTCAAACACCAATAGATGATCTCCTCAAGCTCTTGTGGAAGTGATTCACAAAACCAAAACACTCAAATGCTTAAAAGCTTATAAACACACTTAAACCAAACATAAACCCTTGATTAAAACTTTCTTAAACTTGTTTTTAAAACTCTCTTAATCAACTTGAAAAGACATCAGCAATGGGGTATATATACCCACTCAAAGCTCAGCCAAAACCCCCAAGCCAAATGACAAAACAGCCCCAGCAAACAACTCAGGAAAATAGCCGTTAGAAGACAACGGCTAGATTGTCGGTCGACCGGAAATTCTGTCGGTCGACCGATTTGAGCTCTCGGTCGACCGGACCGGTCGACCGACGACTCTCTGGAAAAATACTGACGAATGGTCAATTGACCGGTCGACCGTACCGGTCGACCGAAAACTGACATTTCAGGAAACAACGCTGATTTTAAAACACTGTTTAAAAATATCAAATAAATTCCAAAAAATGTAAAACTTTGGGAAATGATTGTAGACATGATAATAAACATGCTACAACGACTGGTTTTGAAAAAGGACTTCCCAAATGAAAAATATCATCATTTTACAAAATAGTCCAAAACATGAAAATATGAGATACTTGAATTTTGATGTTTTGACATAAACCAACTTTTGAAACTTTGTGAAATGTTTTTATAGACTTAGTAAAACATGTATAAACTGATATTGAAGTCTATAAACTAAGAATACAATATTGTCACAAAATTGCATATTCTATGCAATGTTTTCAAAAACACAATTTCATATATATAATCATAAAAACTCAAAACACATGTATGTATATATAACTATATATATGCATAGAAACCAAAACTTGTGTATATATATATAACTATATATATATACGAAGAAACCAATAAATGTGTGTGTATAGATATTGAGCTTAAGGTACTTAACACACATAATATAAAACCTAAACTACATTACCCAAGCTTGATCTTGATCTTCATTGTAGCTCAACTTGGTACACGTGCGGATGAAGCTTGAACTTGATCTTTAACTTGAATTGTATAGGCTTCAACCCGACATTCCGCCAACTTCCTTTGGATATCATCGTTGAAGCGCAATCCATCCAACCTCTAACTACGTTGTTTGTCTACAATGAATAGATAATACAAGCACTAGACAAACAACATTAGTAGTAAATTGTTTGTAAATCATCATCAAAACAAGAAGGCCAACAAGTCCTAGTAGTCAAGATTAATTTAGTTTCTCCTTTGTTTAACATGGGTTCGATGTGATAATGAGATGCCTCGCTCGATGCTCTTGTCAAGCTTACTTCTCGTTGATGATCAGAGCAAGATTGCTTCAATCCGATGAGGAAATAGCCTCTTTCGAGTGCTTTAGCTGCTTGCGGCTGCTGTTGGCTCTTGACATATGTGTGTCTGGCTTTTTGGGCCTCAAAATTAGATTCCTAGGGTCTCCAAAAAAAGTACAGCTTGTTTATATTTCAATTGTTATATTTTTACTAACTAGATTAATTTGAGTTTAATTTTATTTATACTCATTGGTTACACACACCCCTTGAGCTTAAGTATTTTTCACATATAGTATATATTAGGTTGTGGGGTTGTATCTTTGAGAGTGGGCTTAGAACTTCGTTCTCATCTTTGTTAGAGAACAAACCATTGTATTTGAGCTTTATTATTGAGAGAACACATTGTAATACACAAGGACACTTAGAGAAGTGGATGGTGAGAAACAGGGTCAAATTATAAGAGGAATAGCATCGGTTGTAAATCCTAGTGAGAGGTAGTAATTACGAGCACTTGAGGAATGTGACACGGGCTAGGCCAACACTTAGGAAAATATATTGTGTATTGATAATTTTGTGATTTGTAAACATTATCAGTGAGCATTAAAAACCAATTGTGTGGTTATTTGTGTTGAGATAGTGAAGATTCTCCTCGAGGGTGAGGAGCGGAGACGTAAGTCGTGGGTTGACCGAACTCCGTGATCATTTTCTTTGTGTTTGCATTTATCATTTATGCACTATCTCTCTTATATCTTGTGTTCATATTTATATCGCCCATTGTTTAATTCTATATCATTACATTCATCACTTGTAGACATTATATTGCTAGGATATCATTAGTAAAGTTTTAATTTGGTATTAATATCATATTAGATTAGCAAATACCCTATTCACTGTTAGGTCCTTTTGTTTTAATGATGATTAACAAATAATTTATAACTAATGTTGTTTGTCTAATGTTTGTGTTTTTTATTTATTTTAGGCAAACAACATGTTAGAGGTTGGTTGGATTGCGCCCTCACGATGATATCAAAAGAAGGTTGGCGGAATATTGGAGTGAACATTCAAGTCAAGTTCAAGTTCAAGCATCATGCACAATCAAGACAAGCTTAATGAAGATCAATTGCCTTAGGTATATTAGTTTAGGTTTATGTTTTGTATGCTTATGCTTTAAGCTCAAATGGTGCACGTACACGTTTTCTGGACTTATTGACTATTATACATCCATTTGAGATAATAACATGTTTTTAGATTATTGACTTAATATAATTAGTTTATATCTTTTATAAAGTCTATTATCCATTTAAAAGAAATTTTAAACTTATTTGAACTCGTTTTGTCAAAATCAAGTTTTAATAAATTTATGTTCGTGCATATTTTTGCAAAACAAATGAGTTTTTATAATTGAAAAATAAAATTTGAAAAATTTCTTTGTTTACATGTTTATCTTCATATATAAAAACATTTCCCCAATTTTTACTAATTTTGGATTTGTTTTGTTATTTTCAATTGAATTTACAAAAGCAAGTTTTCAGTAGTTTTTTAGAAACTATAATATCTGTGTTCAAATAATTATTTTTAATAAATGAGAAGTGGTATTTTAGAAATTCTTTCTCTAACATGTTTATATATATGTTTAGAAATGTTACTCAAAATTTTATAATTGTTAGAGTTGATTTACTATTTTTAATTAATTTTATAAAGTCAGCTATGCAAAAATTCTAGAATCTGCTAAAACTATCAACGGTCAACTTCATCAGTCGATTGATGACATCATCAATCAACTGATGACATGTTTTCAGCCTATAATAGCTAGTTTTTGTTTTTGTGAGTTTTTGGGGGTTTTTGGTTGGTTTAAGAGGCTATAAAAAGCCCTCAACTTTCATTGTTTCTTATGAATGTTTATGAGAGTTTCAAAACAAGTTTATAAGTCTTTTAGTTTGTTTTAAATGTGTTTAAAGTTTGGTTTTCAAGTGAAGAAAGTTTCACAAGAGGAGAAGATTATCCTTTGGTGTTTGGGGCTTCAATTTCACATCTCTCCATCTTGTTATTTAGAGAAGTTTTCCTAAACTCAATTTCTAGCTTCATATATATTTATTGTTGATGATCATTTTCATTAAGCTAGATTTATATTGAGTTTAGTTTGTTTTGATTATACTCTTTGTTCACACACAACCATTGAGCTTATTATATTTGCATACATAATATATTTGGGGTTGTGGGTTTGTGACTTAGAGTGTGAGCTTTCATTGTGTTCACATCCATAGAAGAGAACAAACACTTGTATTGAGCTATTATTATGAGGTTCACTTTGTATTACACTAGTACACCAAGAGGAGTGTGTGATGAGACATGAGGTCGTCCCAAGAGGAGTGGGATAGGTGGTAATACCTAGAGAAAGGTTGTAATTCCTAATATATGAGGAAGACACGGGCTAGAGACCAACACTTGAGGTGGTAGTTAGTGTAGTTACATTATGAGTGATTATGAACGTTGATCGGTGAACGTTAAAAATCGACATTATGAGATGTAAAAGTTTTTCGGGTAAGCGTAGAAAAACTAATGTGATAGTGGATTTCTTCCTGAAAATGAGGAGCGGAGACGTAGGACGGAAGGTCCGAACTCCGTGATTATTTTCTTGTGTTTGAGTTTGGCATTGACACATTTATTCTTGCATATCATTATATTGTCATTGTTACATTTTATATCGCCCTTAGTTTATATATCCTTGCACATATATTGTTTATATCACATTTGCTAGGATATATTTGTTAATAGTTTTAATTTAACATTAAATCAGATTAGATTAGCATAAACCCTATTCACCCCCCTCTAGGGTTCCTTCCTAGTGACATTAGAGTATTTTCAATTAGTATCAGAGTTTGGTGTTCTTTGATTTAAGGTTTAATCGCCTTGAGTTAAAGATCCAAGTAATTTTTTGTGCTAATCTAGTTTTGAGATTTTTTTTGTTATCTTGCTTGCATAATTTTTTGATTATGGATATGTATGGTTCATGTTATTTAGGCTATGATCCTAGTATTGCTCCTAAATTCAATGCTTTTCTCTATGACCAATGGTATTCTAGATTTAATATATTTGTTAGATCTAAACATTTTGATTTATGGGAAGTTATTGAAAATGCTTATATTATACCCACTTCGAAGAAATCCATGTGGAGTAAAAATGATAAAAGAATGTTTACAATGAACAAAATTTTGTTAGAATTCTTGCTTATTGCTTTTGACTCATCCATTTCTAATAAATTTGTTCATTTTGATAGTGCTTACACTTTATTGAAATTTATTGAAGCACATCAAGGGAACTTAGAGGCGATCCGACAAGCTTTGCAGGCTTTCTCTTCAAGTTCCATTGGAGCATCATGCACACGGCCGCTAGGTGATAGCCCTAGCGAGGTACGCGATTCGGGTTCCAAAAATGAATTATCCATTAGCAAACTCGCTTGTGCATATAAAAGATTAATGCATACCTACACTAAGTTACATAATAATTTTATTGATCTTAAAAGCAAGCATGTAGATTTAAAATCCGATCATGAGAAGCTAGTATCCAAGTTTAATATCATTGTTAAAGAAAATGAAAATCTTAAAGAAAACAATGATATGTTAAATTTAAAAAATAAAAAATTAACCTCATCCTTTACTAGCTTATCTCATGCTAAGATTGATGTCATGCTAGAGGTAGAAACAATTAGAAATGAATTTAATTTATTTAAGAATGATCAAGATATTTCTACTTCTAGTGTTAATGCATATGTGCCTAATAATGATGAGTTGAATCTTGTTAAGAACCGCATATCTTGTTTAGATTCAACCTTAAAAATATGCATTGTTAATAACAAGAAACTTATGGACTTATGTGCAAAGTCTCATACTAACTCTTTACAACCAAGCACTCACTATGCACATATGTATAGCAAAATTTACAAGTGTTCAATTTGTGGTCGTAAATGCCATCTATCTAAATTTTTCTATGATGCACAAAAATCTAAAAATATTAATATTAATGCTTCTTGTGCATCTCATAAGGTTTCTTCATCACACACACATGTACATGCACACACTCATAAAGTTCATCATAAGCATGCTTGTGTGTTTAAATATGATTATTATGATTGTTTTGGTCATTTGGCCAAATATTGTTTTAACTTGAAAAGAAAATCTAGTTTGCCAAATAGTAGACGACATGTTTTAAGTGTGATGTTTGTAGTAGGTTTGGATACTTAGCGAAATTTTGCTTTGATTTACAAAATATTTCAAAATCACAAGTTGTTCCAAAAGAACTACCTTTGTTTAATGATGTTTCACATTTGCAAAGAGCTACAAATAAATTTTTTTTGTTTGCAAATGGTTCCCATGCACTTCCACATGGTCATCATAAACAAATGCATCCTTTTCGTTGTACTTATTGCAATCGGATGGGTCATTTGAGTAATTATTGCTATGACCGATCTCGTGCACTAAATGCGCCCAAATGTGTTCATAACCCTAGGACTTTGAGCTTTAACGATAGAGGTCATGTCCCTAGACTCTTAAGTACCAAGAGTAATCGGGTACCCAAATTTGTTTGATCTTTAAGAATAATTTTTTTTGTTTTTTTTTGTTTTTATGTTCTTAAAGATGATTTTTTTGTTTTGTTTTTCAAATCTATAGTTCATGATTCTTGTATGTTTTGTAATCTTAATTTGAACTATAAAGAATTTGTTTTGATATGTACTTTTGAATTCATTGTAAAACACTTCTATGATGATATTTATGTGTTTATGCTTATGGATCATTTTACTTGTGATTTATAATGTATTCTATATGTGGTTTGATCAAAATTTTCAAAGAAATTTTCTTTTATTGATCAAACATTATTTTTGGATTATATATATATATATATATATATATATATATATATATATATATATATATATAGATATATATAGACACACACACACACACACACTTTGTTTTGAGTTTTCATATTAGAGGTTTCTGTTTAAGCAACCCTCGGGTTTATTGGGTGTTTATTTCCCAAATCATATTTATCGGGTGCTAAAATGTTTTATATGGGTTGAAACAAGCTTAAGAGCTTGATATGGTTGCCTCTCTTGCCATTTTAACATTGGTTTCTTTATTATGTGATTTACTTGTGATTTATGATCTCATTTGAGTGATTTGTTTTCATTTGAAAACTTTTTTCATGATACTCATGTTATTCTTTATTTTGATTTCATAAATCTATTTTATACATTGTTTTTATGTTTGAGTAATGAGACACTATTTTCATATTGATATATTTATATGTGTTCTTATTATCCTCTTGTATGTGAGGGATATTTAGCATATTTTTCATTTATGCTTGCTCACATATTTACCATGATCTTTTATTGTATATATTCTATATGGCATTTTGATAAGGGGAGCAATCCCTACATTTGTTTTATACTCATCGTGCTTATTTATAGGGGAGCTTTTGCTTTTTTTATTTTTATTTTTATTTTTTTTGTTCTCCCCTTTTTGATGTTGTCAAAGGGGGAGAAATATTATGAGTATGAATTTCTTGTTTATATGTATGATAATTTTAATTTGTATATTCATTTCCTCTCATGCATATATCTCTTTTTGTAAATTGCTTGTCATCATCAAAAAGGGGGAGATTGTTGGGTCTTTTCGTTTTGATGATGATTAACAAATAATTTACAACTAATGTTATTTGTTTAGTGTTTGTGTTTTGTATTTATTCTAGGCAAATAACATATTAGAGATTGGTTGGATTGCACCATCACGATGATATCAAAAGGAGGTTGGCGGAGTATCGGAGTGAAGCCAATGCATTCAAGTAAAGTTCAAGTTCAAGCTTCATACACAATCAAGACGAGCTTAATGAAGATCAATTGACTTGGGTATATTAGTTTAGGTTTATGTTTTGTATGCTTATGCTTTAAGCTCAAATGGTGCACGTACACGTTTTCTAGATTTATTGACTATTATACATCCATTTGAGATAATAACGTGTTTTCGGATTATTGACTTAATATAACTAGTTTACATCTTTTATAAGGTCTATTATCCATTTAAAAGAAATTTCAAACTTGTTTGAACTCTTTTTGTCAAAATCAAGTTTTAATAAGTTTATGTCCGTGCATGTTTTTACAAAACAGATGAGTTTTCACAATTAAAAAATGAAATCTAAAAAATTTCTTTGTTTGCATGTTTATCTTCATATATACAAATATTTTCCCAATTTTTACTAATTTTGGAGTTGTTTTCTTATTTTCAATTGAATTTACAAAAACAAGTTTCAGCAGTTTTTTAGAAACTGTAATATCTATATTCAAATATTTATTTCTAATAAATGGGAAGTGATATTTTAGAAATTCTTTCTCTAACATGTTTATAAACTTTACTCAAAATTTAAAAATTTTTGGAGTTAATTTACTATTTTTAATTGATTTTATAAAGTCAGCTACGTAAAAATTCCAGAATCTGTCAAAACTATCAACGGTCCACTTCATCAGTTGACTAATGACATGTTTTCAGCTTATAATAGCTAGTAACGGCTAGTTTTTGTTTTTTTTAGTTTTTGTGAGTTTTTGGGGGGTTTTAGCTGGTTTAAGAGGCTATAAAAAGCCCTCAACTTTCATTGTTTCTTATGGATGTTTACGAGAGTTTCAAAACAAGTTTATAAGTGTTTTAGTTTGTTTTAAGTATGTTTAAAGTTTGGTTTTCAAGTGAAGAAAGTTTCATAAGAGGAGAAGATCATCCTTTGGCGTTTTAGTCTTCAATTTCACATCTCTTCATCTTGTTATTTATAGAAGTTTTCCTAAACTCAATTTCTAGCTTCATATATATTTATTGTTGATCATCATTTTCATTAAGCTAGACTTATATTGAGTTTAGTATGTTTTGATTATACTCTTTGTTCACACACAACCATTGAGCTTATTGTATTTGCATACATAGTGTATTTGGGGTTGTGGGTTTGTGACTTAGAGTGTGAGCTATCATTGTGTTCTCATCCATAGTTGAGAACAAACACTTTTGTTGAGCTATTATTGTGAGATTCACTTTGTATTACACTAGTACACCAAGAGGAGTGTGTGGTGAGAGACGGGGTCATCCCAAGAGGAGTGTGATAAGTGATAATGCCTAGAGAGAGGTTGTAATTCCTAACACTTAAGGGAGACACGAGCTAGAGACCAACACTTAAGGTGGTAGTTAGTGTAGTTATATTATGAGTTATATGAACGTTGATCGATGAGCGTTAAAAACCGATATTGTGAGGTATAAATGTTTTTCGGGTAAGCGTAGAAAACCAGGTGTGATAGTGGATTTCTCCTCGGGAATGGGGAGCAGAGACGTAGGACGGAAGGTCTAAACTCCGTGTGTTAGACCCTAGAGGGGGGGTAATTAGGGTCTTATGCTAATCTAATCCGATTTTATGCCAATTTAAAACTTATTAATAAATTATTCTTGCAAGATAGATATACAATGTGATATGAGCAAGAATAAGTAATATAACTAAGGTGATATATCCTAGCAATGAGATATACTATATGGTATATGCAATGATATATTTAAACTATCACAAGGGTGAAACAAACTAGTGGATACTATATGGTATATGCAATGATATATTTAAACTATCACAAGGGTGAAACAAACTAGTGGACAATATAAATAAGATGCAATATGCTATAAAATGAACAGTTATAAGTGCGCCAATGCAAACCAAACACGCTATATGTTCACGAGGTTCGGACCTTCCGTCCTACGTTCCCGCTCCCCACTCTCGAAGAGAATCCACTACACAATCCGGTTTGGAAGCCAGAACTTCTCTACACACTCGGTTTTCTAGCTAACCAAAAACTCTACACACTCGGTTATTAAGTCAACCGACAACTCTCACAAATCCTCACAAAGTATATACACAAGCTATAACCTCAAGTGTTGGTCCTCACATATCGACTCCCTCAACTGCTCGGAATTATCACCTCTCACTAGGCCACAGACGCCACTCCTCTCAGTATCGACTCCGTCCTCACCACACACTCCTCTTGGTGTACAAGTGTATTACAAATTGAACTTCACAAATTAAGCACAACAAATGATTATTCTCTAAACAAGGTGAGAACTCAATTAGGCTCAACTCAATGTTACTATCTCTCACAACCCCAAATATATTATGAATGCAAATACAATAAGCTCAAGTGGGTGTGCGTAACAATGAGATTAATCAAATCTAAACTCAATATAAAACTAGCTTTAATAAGATGATAATCAAACAAATAAATATAAAGCTAGAAAAGAGTTTAGAAAACTTCTCAATAGATGACAAGAGATGGAAGGAGAATAGTTGATTACTCAAACTCTAATAGATGATCTCCTCAAGCTCTTGTGGAATTGAATTCATAAACTCAAACTCGAAAATGCTTAAAAGCTTTTAAACACACTTAAACAAAACTTAAACCCTTGTTAAACTTGATTAAAACATTTTCTTGGTTCTACCAAAAATGAGAGCAAAGGGGGTATATATAGGAACCCAAAACATCAGCAAAAACCCCAAGAAAAAAAACCAAAAACCCATAAACAAACAAAACAGAAAACTAGCCGTTACTGTGCAACGGCTCTCTGATAAGTCGAAAATAATTGTAAACATGATAATAAACATGTTACAAAAATTGGTTTTTAAAAAGGACTTCCCAAATGTAAAATATCATTATTTTTTAAAATAGTCCAAAAACATAAAAACTAAACATACATGTTTTTGACATTTGACTTAAACAAACTTTTGAAACTCTACAAATTGATTTTATAGACTTAAAGAAAGATGTAAACTATTGTTATGAAGTCTATAAATAATGAATACAATATTTTGTCAAATACAATAGAATATGAAACATATGAGTATGTATATGAATATATATTTGTTTTATATCTATTTAGATCAAACCAACTTATCCACATAAAAACGAATATGTATGAATATAAATATTTATTTATATGCTTGTAAAAACTTTGTTTGTGGATAAACCAAAAGCCAAGATGTGTATATATATATAACTATATATATATACATAGAAAACAATAAAATGTGTGTGTATATGGTATTGAGCTTAAAGTACTAACACACATAATATAAACTCCTAAACTAAATGTTACTCAAGCAATCTTGATCTTCAATAAGCTTGACTTTGTACACTATGCGGAAGAAGCATGAACTTGGATCTTCAACTTGAACTGTAAGGCTTCACTCCACAATTTCGCCAACCTCCATTGGATATGATCGTTGAAGCGTAATTTCATCCATCCTCCAACATATTGTTCGTCTACAACAACTACAAAACTACAAACACTAGACAAATAATACTAGTTGTAAATTATTTGTAAATCATCATCAAAATAAGAAAACCAACAATCTCCCCTTTTTTTATGATGACAAATAATTTACACAAAGGATATATGCATGAAAGGAAATGAACATACAAAGTATAATTATCATGCATATAAACACGAAATACATACTCACAATATTTTCCCCCATTTGACAACATCAAAAAGGGGAAAATGATAATAGAGCGAAGGCTCCCCCTACCTACAAGCACGGTGAGTATAAAAACAAATATAGAGAAAGGCTCCCCCTATCAAAATGCCTCTTGAGTATATGTAATGAAGTACAAGGCAAACATGTGAGCAAGCATAAACATGCTAAAATCCACTCACATTCAAAAAGGCAATGAGAACACAATTAGATATATCATTATGAAATAGTATCTCATGACAAAAACCTATAACCCATGTATAAAAGATTTATGAAATCAAAAGAAGAAGAACATAAGAGTCATGAAAAAAGGTTTTCAAATGAAAACAAATCAACCAAATAAAATCATAAATCACATAAAACCAAATCATCATTTTTTTTAAAATCAAGAGAGGCAGCCATATCTAGCTCTTGAGCTAGTAACAACCTATATAAATATTTTAGCACCCGGTAAACAAGATTTGGGAATAAACACCCAATAAATTCGGGGGTTATATAAACACAAACCTCTCATATAAAAACACAAAACAAAGTATATATGTATATATCCAAAAATAATGTTTGATCAATAAAGAATTTTTTTTGAAAATTTTGATCAAACCATATATAGAATACATTATAAAGCACAAGTAGATGATCCATAAGCACAAACACATAAATATCATCATAGAAGTATTTTATAATGAATTCAAAAGTACATACTAAAACAAATTCTTCATAGTTCAAATTAAGATTACAAAACATACAAGAATCATGAACTATGGATTTAAAAAAACAAAAAAAATATCTTTAAGAACATGAAAAAAAATTTATTCATAAAGATTAAACAAGTTTTGGTACCCAATTACTCTTTGTACCTAAGAGACTAGGGACATGACTCCTATCATTAAAACTCAAAGCCCTTGGGTTATGAACCCATTTGAGCGCATTTAGTGCACGAACACGGTCAAAGTAAAAATTATACAAATGACCTTTCCGATTGCAATAAGTGCAATGAAAGAGACCCATTTGATTTTGTTGACCATAAACATTGTTAGACCCTAGAGGGGGGTGATTAGGGTCTTATGCTAATCTATTCCGATTTTTCCAATTAAAATTAATTAACAAGTTGTATTCTTGCAAGATAGATGTACAAGAGTTATAAGCAAGAATAAGCAATATACACAAAGTGAGATATCCTATATGATGAAATCTATATGCAAGGATATATAAACTAAGGGTGATATAAACATAAACAAGATAAACAAGATAGTGGATAATGTGAACTAAGACCAAATGACAAAGGCGATATAAACAATAGGCATGAATGTAAAAGAACGCCAATGACAAACTCAAACACACTCAAGTGATCACGGAGTTCGGACCTTCCGTCCTACGTCTCCGCTCCCCACTCTCGGGGAGAAATCCACTATCAACCGGGTTTTCTACGTTCACCCGAACAACGTTTACTCCTCACACTCGGTTTTCTAGCTAACCGAAAACTTTACAATCAACACACTATTGTAATCCCACTCTACACCCACTAAGTGTTGGACCTAGCCGTATCTCCCTCAAGTGCTCGGTTACAACCTCTCCCTAGGCTCGTCAACCGACGCTACTCCTCTTGGGACGATCCCCGACTCTCACCACACACTCCTCACTTGGTGTATAAGTGTATTACAAAGTGAATCTCTCAATAAGCACAATATAACAAATGATTGTTCTCTCTAACAAGGTGAGAACTCAATTAAGCTCATTCTCAATGTCACAAACTAACAACCCTAAATTATACTATGAATGTAAATACAATAAGCTCAATAGGTTGTGTGTGAATCAAAGAGATAAAACAATATAAACTCAATATGAAATCTAGCTTATGAAATTAAGAACAAACTTATAAAATGCTAGAATTGAGTTTAAGGAAACTTCTCTATAGATGACAAGAGAGAGGGAGAAGAATGAATGCTCAAACACCAAGGATGATCTCCACTTGCTCTTGTGAAATTTGCTCCACAAACCAAACTCTTGTAAATGCTTAAAAGCTTTTTAAACAAACACTAAAAACAAACTTAAACCCTTGATTAAAACTTTCTTAAACTTGTTTTAAAACTCTCTTGGTTAGTTGGAGAGCTGAAGGCAATGGGGTATTTATACCCTCTCAAAACTCAGCCAAAAACCCAAACAAAAAGACAAAACAGTCCAAGGCAACGGTAATAAAAAGAGCCGTTGGAAGCTGAAAAAGACACTGTCGGTCGACCGGAAATTTCATCGGTCGACCGATGGAGCTCTCGTCGGTCGACCGGAAAATTCATCGGTCGACCGGAAAATTTCATCGGTCGACCGGACCGGTCGACCGGACCGGTCGACCGATAGACTTTCTGTCGCCCAGTGAACACGAGAGCTCAGGTTCGGTCGACCGGTTCGGTCGACCGAAAACTGACATATATAAAAACAGGTTTTTGACACATTTAAACAATTTGTAAAATATTCATTTGACTTCTGAAAATTATGAAACTTTGGGAAATGTATATAAACATGTAAATGAACATGTTACAAAAAGAATTTTCCAAATTGCATTTCCCATTTGTGAAAAATCATCATTTTGCAAAAATAGTTCAAAACACGAAAATGTAAACATATGAAATTTGATATTTTGGCTAAACCATGTTTTGAAACTTTACAAAATGATTTTATAGACTTAGTAAAACATGTATAGCGAATCCAGAAGCGCCGCGCCTTGCGTACGCATGCCCGAGCCCTGGTCCAAAAAGCACGAGAAATGCTAAAGGGAGAGGCAATTAAGGAATCGCCGAGATCCGAACGAGTTTGGATGGCGAAGGCCAAAACAACGTCTGAGGTAAAAGCAGGTAATATTGCTCTCCAACCTTCGTCAATTTCAGATCCCGAGCCTCTGGAAAGGCCCCACCGCAGCGCGGATTTCCCCAAGTTCAAGAATCCTCCGAAGGATCGTATCGGTGCTCTACCCGAGAATCGAGGCTCTACCCGAGAATCGAGGAAAAGCGCTTGTCAAGGAAAGCTGGGGATCGTTGAAGGAGCCTCGAGCCAACATCCAGACTGGGGGTCGTACACGACCTCCTAACAAATCGAATGCTGCGACGACCCGCTTGGCGATGCACACAAAAAATCAGGAGCCCGTTAAGGTTTCACCCTCACAAAGGTGTGATTCCAAACGTGCGACTCTTGCAGAGGCCAACAAGGCAATGAACACTCAGAAGAAGACGCATCA
Source organism: Asparagus officinalis (assembly GCF_001876935.1). NCBI lineage: Eukaryota > Viridiplantae > Streptophyta > Magnoliopsida > Asparagales > Asparagaceae > Asparagus > Asparagus officinalis. The sequence goes on along the minus strand of NC_033795.1, from coordinate 70,068,728 downwards.
GACAAACGAATGCGTTATACCTGAGAACCCATGTGAGCAGCCGATAGGTTACTCCGACTGCAACGTCGATGAGTTGTACTATCGGGCTGGGGGTGCGGATGAATCTCAAAAGAGAAACACCCGAGAAGCGGATTCTCACTGTCCGTGTACCAAAATTATCAGGGCAGTATTATCAGCCTGTAGCTGCCCCAAGACCGCTCCGCAGAGGGTCTCGATATTCGAGGGAATTTCCGATGGAATGACAAAGCCCAAATCAAGGCGTTCTCACCAAAGAGGATCGGGTGATCGAGATGACGAACTCCCAGAAGTTACCATCAACACGGTCAACAAAGGAAAATCCCCAATCATTTCAAGTGGTTCCGACCCTAATTCCTCTTCAGGAAGCAGGGTCAATTCGGGACCAGCTCAGCTTCAGCTAGAAGCCGTCAGATATGACAATTACTGTGGGGTCCATGAGGGAGTGCATTCCGATGAGGAACTCTCGGATTCCTATTCCGCTCTCGCTTCTGACGAAACAACGTCTAGCATAGGACAAGCTCGAGAG
>NC_033795.1:70034768-70067184 GCF_001876935.1 Asparagus officinalis | reverse complement strand
ATGTTTATATATATATATATATATATATATGTTTATATATATATACACATACATGTGTATATATATACATACATGTATCATATGAGATTCTAAACAAAAATGTCTTTCATTATTTTTCTAACTTATAAACAGCAATTGCAGTGTATATGCAACAGTTTGAGATGGATGGATGTTGGAGCAATAAATGTCCAAATGCATGAAACTAGTGCTATATGACTCTAATATATGTCTATCTTTCAGAACAATAAGTTGTATTCAAGTCCTATATGCATTGGTCAAATTCTACATAGAATATTCATGATATGTACAGACTGTTACTTCATGCCATGTAACATATTCAAGGGCACAAATAAGGAGCCAAATAACATCCAAAATCTGTGAAACAATATTCAAAATATTGCTCTAAAAGTCTAGTTTTTAAATATTAAATAGATTAAAATTATGACTGATGATCATGGAGATATTAATGAGAAAGTGCATGTGTGTCACAGAGCACTATCACACTAGTTTTATTGCACAGAAGCACAATTGATCATATATTAGAAATAGCAAACGATATTAAAAATGAACTAAACCAACTTTGAAAGACATTCACATGTGTCTAATTTCTAGGTTAACAAGAATTTAGTACATGTAATGTATGCATGGATAGTTATACTCTCTACAGTCAACCTATGTCAAGTAGTCTGTTTCAGACAAAAACATCCATTCATTCTAAGAATTAGAGATATAAAATAATATCTAAAATTAACCAAACTAAGTTCAAATGAAATCTGAATGAGTATAGATTTGAAAATAGAAAAGTTCACATACAAAGGACATTCCTAGTGAAAGTTATGGTCAAAATATTAACGGAATGTCCTGCAGGAATTTTCTGACTGAGAATTATGTTATAAAAACTAGCATGCAACTATGTTTACACTAATTCAGAGCAAAACAACTATCATGTGATCATATGGGATTGAAAACAAGTACATATCATATTTTCCATAGTTATAGATATAAAGATAATATTTTTATCTCTACTCATTGACGTGCAAGGGCCAATATTTGCTTCTAAGTAACATGCAACCATAAATCCTCACATGCAAGACCAAAAACCAAAATAAAATCTTATAATTTAGTTTGAAGTCCCCAATAACTAGAGCAAGAGGAGAATTAAGATAGTACATCTAGGTTTTGATGAGGCTTTTCTTCACTTCCTCCTCCAAAGTCCTCTAACTAGCTTCTTTCTCCTCTCCTTCTTGTTCTATTGCTCACACTTGAGAGTGGGATAGCTTGAGAGATGATTAAATTGTGAATTTATTTTGAAATCAAAAGAGAAAAGGGCTGTGGGTGTTGGGTCGGTCAGAGGAGAGGGGAAGGAGTGAGGATCTTGGTAAATATTCTGTTGAAATTACAAAATAAGAGAATGAGAGAGAGAGGGGGAGAGGGGGGGGGGGGGGGGGGGGGGAGGGGGGGGGGGGGGAGAGAGAGAGAGAGAGAGAGAGAGAGAGAGGTTGAGTGTTCATATATATAAGACCCATGTGGTGAGGAATCTTCAAATTTGGTCAAAGTTGAGGGTTTATGCAAAAATCCTCCCACTAACATGGCTGATCAAATTAAATAAATATGTTAATTGGAGAGTTTTAAAATAATATTTGTCAAGTTAGGTTAACTCTAATCAAAGTTTAAAATATGGTTAGTTTAGGTTTGCATGCTAGGTTTATATGTATGCTATGACTTAGTTAACTCAATCATATAATGAGGACTTAGCTAAGTTACAATCCTCATACATAGAAGATTTTATGAAACACAAAGAAGAAAAGGAACTCCTAATTCATGGACATGTATCGGTAATGGTATCCGATCACCGGAAGGAAAAGAAAAAAAATTTGTGACGTTACACCCATGGGCAAACGCGATATTTCGTACATCTCGTGCAAAGCAATCTCAATTTCTCCTGCTAAAGTGAAAAAATGTTGCTATCAATATTGTATAGCTCCAAGATACTGTACAACACAAATGCATAAATCTCAAAACCATACTTCGAGGCCCTTACTGTAGCGTAGAGGCCCATTATTCTTAATCTCTCCTCAAAGACGAGAACGAAGTTCACCAGACGAGTTCCATTGAGTATCTATTGACTTGATCTAACCAAGAAATCTAGTATCCCCGTCAGGATATTGCACATCGGTATTGGCAAGTTCGTTCCCAAAGGTGCTTGGGACAACGGCAACTTCTTTAACGGGAGCATCCTCATTAACGAAACTTGGACACAAGCCTATAATATTGACTCCATAGAGAGCCCCTCTTGACGAAAGCCAACATCATATTTTAAAGAGCCAACTTTAACGCTATCTTCCTTATTAGTGAGAGTATAGCGGATAAGGCAAGGCATTGCGAGACGCTACATGTACATAATGGAGAGCTGACGCTCAATCGTCGGTAAGTAAAAATGACGATCTTCTTAGGTGTAATACCAATGCTCCCTCTCACAGTTGAATATGGAAGAGCCATTGAGATTACTATCTCAAAAAAAAGACTTCCCTGATGTTCCCTCATCAGGGATGGAGAACATAGCGTCAGCGATTATCTCTCTTAGAGTCCGGTAATCTCCTAAATCGCATGGCCTCAATCCTTTCTTGGCTACTACCTTCCCATCAAAAGTATGCATCACTTAAGGTCACGAGTCCCATCGTGACCATGGTGGTTGCAGTGCTTAACAGGAGCCTTCGAATAAGAAACTTGTACCCAATTAGGTTCGAATGTCGAGCTTCAATACGAGGTTCATCCAACTCAACGAGTTTGCTCTATTGGGAAAGATAGCCAAATTCAGGCTCGTCAGGAGGACAAACCTCGCTCGAATGACGAACCTCATCTTCAACATGAGGTTTGTTTGAAACAACCGTTGCAAGCTCGTACTGTTATTCGAGCTAGTCAGATTCAGGCCTGTCGAAACAACAAGCCTCACCAGCATATTTAGATACTTTCGACTGACAAACCTCATCTTCAACACAAGGCTCATCCAAAACAACCAGTGCAAATTTGCCCTGCTGCTCAGAATAGGAAGACTCAGGCTTGACGAAGTGACGAACCTCGCCTTCAACCTCAGACTAGCACTGTTACAGAGAAACATTCAAGGGTCCAAGACGAGGTTCGACTCAGACGACAAATACGTCCTTGGAACCAAGTTCGTCCGATTGATGAACCTCGCATGAAATACGAGGTTTGTTCCCCGAACCAGATTCATCCGAATATCAAAGCTCGTATGAATGATGCTTGCATGAATGACGAGGCTCGCCCAATCGACGAACCTCGTATCACATATGAGCCTCGCCCAAGCGTCCGAGTGCACCTAGACGACAAACCCCGTCTTCAGCATGAGGGTCGTTCAGCCCACCAGGCTCACTAATCTCTAACACTTAGAGATTCTTGCGCATGCATAAGCAAGCTACCTGAGTTAACAGGGGGTAATCCAGTTACTGATCTTCGTGATTACCTGGTTCGTAAGCGCAATATGAGCTAGATGTAATCCAATTGTAGTTGTGAGAAACTTATCTCCGTAGTTCTGTCCCAATGCCCATGTAGGGTATCAGTACACAAGTCTACAGTCTTTGAACGACTGTCAGAGCTTTCGATGATTCCTTCGTCTAAAAGAAGACGCTTTCGTCCTCAAAAGCAAGCATCCAAAAATCACCACATCGAAGTGACGATCAATATGGTTGGTAAAAGCAAGGGTAAAACCCAAGCTGATTCTTCTGAGCCCTCCAATCTTGAGTTTTCCCCAGGATTACAAGCACTCATTAAAAGACAGGGTGTTTACCAACATGCCCGTACCCATACTGGAGCAAGGATCCCATTGGATTATCGAAAATTAATGGGTATATCCTATGATGTCGATGAAGAGCCTAAAAACTCTGTCATTGCAACATCCTAACCTTCCAGCACCGATCAAAGTGATCAAGTGAGCTCTCACATGGCCGAGAATGAAGAAGAAATAGCAAGAAGACTGGAAGAACAACAACTGCTCTCCTCCAACAATAAGAAACTATCAGACGCTTGGAGGATATGGTGGACAAACTCCTCAAGGAGAAGAAGAAGAAGAAAGTTATCGCCGAATCCTCAGGATCAAGGCACCAACAACCTTCACCTAGTGCTCAGGAATCTAGCCGTCGAAATCAAGGTGGCGATAATAAAAATGATGAGGAGGAAAAGATTTTTAATATTTACTCTAAATCATCCGAAGCTGAGTCCAACCCTCATAAGAAAGAGCGAGACCAAAAGTCGGATGACTTTCAGAAGCAACTTGATGCTTTGAAGCATTATAAAAACTTCAGAGAACTGTGGGTGGTTAGACCGTACCTTGCTAAATGGGATGTCGTCCCCTATCCTCCGAAGTTCAAGCCACTCAACCTCCTACAGTTTGGTGGCAAGGGGTCTCCTACCCAGTACATATACTACTTCCAGGTGCAAACTGGGCATATAGTGGGGAATGATCCCATTATTTGATTGTTCATAATAAGCACCCTCAAAGGAGTCGTTTTTGAATGGTTTCGCAAGTTGGAACTAGGCTCCAACAAATCTTAGGCTGATATGGAAAGTCTCTTTATGGCTAGAATCTTCGATGATGACACAAAAGTATTTATGGCCATCTTGCTAACTAAAAAGCAGAAGAAGACAGAGTCTGTCAGTAACTTTGTTAAGAGATTTAGAAATCGGTCACTGTATTGTTGTGATTAAGTCTCTAAAAGTATGTTGATTGAGATGTGTTGTAATAATCTCTCGATCCATATTTTATTCAAGATTGGAGCGGTGAAGAACCAAACTTGGAAAGAGCTTGTTCTCTCCAAGGAGAACGGGTCGAAAGCATGCTCAAAAGGCTAGATGCTAAAGAGCCATTTGATTTTCAATGAGGTGATGACCAAGACAACCTCACCCCTCTGACTTATATAAAAGGGAAAGATGCTTTGGCGGTGAAAACCACTTCTTCTCCTAAATCTTCCTCAAAGCAGAAGGGCAAATCTTCAGATAGTCGCTTTTAGCAGAAGTATGACTTTCAAGATGAGCAAGTCATCCCGATACTCAAATTCTTGATCAAGACGAAAAAGATCAAGCTCCCAAAATCAATGCGACCTAAGGAGATGTCGAGAATGGATGATCCCAACTATTACACGTACCATAGGATGGTTCATCATCCCACCTCTAAATGCTACACCCTCAAGGATAAGATCCTAGCCTTGTTGGATGCATGAGTCTTTACCTTTTAATCCTGATTATTGATGGAGTGGGGGTAGTTTCGTTTTCTTTATAAAACCATGTACTACCTCAAGCTTTCTATCTGACGAAGCCACGACAAACCAAAGCTCGTCATAAATCAACTACAAGGTGAGTCCGAAGTCAGACATGAGCATATGGCTCCTTACCAAAATACTATCCTGTTAATAATTACCTCTGATAGTCACTTCCTCCAAATTCCCTCGCCAATCCTCTTCAATAGGATGGCGGGACCACAGAACTATCATGTTAATAATTACCTCTGATAGTCACTTCCTCCAAATTCACTCGCCAATCCTCTCCAATAGGATAGCGGGACTACTGAACTATTATGTTAATAATTACCTCTGATAATCACTTCCTCCATATTCCCTCGCCAATCCTCTCTAATAGGATGGCGGGACTATAAAACTATCATGTTAATAATTACCTCTGATAATCACATTCTCCAAATTCTTTCACCAATCTTCTCAAATAGGATGACGGGCCCACAAAACTATCACGTTAATAATTACCTCTGATAATTAACTCTTTATACTTTGTCATGTAGAGGCCTACCATATGATGTGCCTCTATTCTATTCACAGTCGTTATACTCTCATGTCACTGAACGACTTGATATCCCTGATTCTTTTCGCAAGTTCTATCTCCTAGAACGGTCGTTAATAGTGGCCTACCATGTGATGTACCACTATTCCAACCTCTATTTTAATCACAGCTGTTATACTCCCATGTCACTGAACGACTTAGTTCCCTCCAAAATATCCCATCAATCCTCTTCAACAAGATGACGGGTCCACAACAAAACTATCATATTAATGATTACCTTTGATAGTCAATTTTCCTCCAAAATCTTCCACCAATCCTCTTCAATAGGATGATGGGTCCACTAAATTATACTTCGTCAAGTAGTGTTCTACTATGCGATGAATACCTACTTGTCACTCGATCAAGATAGTGATATACCATATGATGATTCACAATCTGATCCCTTCTGAATGTTCTATCTTCATAGAACGGTCGAAGATAGTGATCTATCATGCGATGAGCCTCGCTTTCAACTTTTCAAATTGAGTTGTTACATTGAATGGCACAACCAAACTTGATTACAACTTAACTGTTGCAATCATGCTCGAACACTTAATCCAACGCCTTGAATGGCTAAGGATAGAGGAGAAATCTTAGCATTAAGCCTAAGAGAAACTCCTCGATAGCTTATCATGCTAAGGGTAAAAGTATGGCTAGTCTAACTCAAACAACAGTTGATAAAAAACACATCAAGTCCATTGATAGCTGAGGGTTTGCTAAAAATCTTAAGTCCTAATTGTTAATCACACATGGGTATGACGAAGCCCACACAGAATGACGAGACTTAACTAATAGTCGGGCTTTATCTTGAAGAATTGAGGTTTGCCCAGAAATGACAAATTTCACCTGCAACCACGAAATGCACCCCAGAGCATTGAAGCTCGCCAAGAGGCCAAGCTAGTCATTCAAGCCAAGCTTGTCATGCAAGCTAAGTTCATCATGCAAACTTCGCCTGCAACCACGAGATTCACCCCGAAGCATTGAAGCTCGCCAAGAGGCCAAGCTCGTCGTGCAAACCAAACTCGTCATAGCCGAGAAGGTTCAAAGTATTTCAGTCCTCATACAACCTAATTCAGATCTGAAAACTTTGAAGGGGGTCTTGTAGGAACTAAAAAATATCAAGGAATAAAGCAAGGTCGAACCTCACTGCAAGCATGATGAGGCTTGTCATGATGATGAACTTCATCTCAGCTAACGAAGCTCACCATTGAAAACGAAGCTCGTCATTGAAGACGAGGCTCTTTATTGGATACGAGGTTTGAAGCTCGTCACTGAAGACAAAACTCCTCTAGGAAATAAAGCCCTTTCAGGAGGCGAAGTTTATCCACAGACGAACCTCGTCAAGCAGCGCCTCATCCCCTCAGAAGACGAACTTCATCATTAAATACGAAGTTCACACAGAAACGAAGTTCGTCATTGAAGATGAAGTTCGTCGAGAAAAAAAGTTCGTCATTGAAGATGAAGTTTACCTAGAAACGAAGTTCGTTATTGAAGATGAAGTTCACTCAGAAACAAAGTTTGTCATTGAAGACAAAGTTCGCCAGAAACGAAGTTTGTCATTGAAGATGAAGTTCACCCAGAAACGAAGTATGTAATTGAAGACGAAGTTCATCATTAAAGATGAAGTTTACCCAGAAACGAAGTTCGTCATTAAAGACAAAGTTCATTAGAAACGAAGTTCATCATTGAAGACGAAGTTCGCCTTGAAACAAAGTTCTTCATTGAAGATGAAGATCACCATTGCTATTATTAACGAACCTCGTCTGTCATAATTTTCAGAGGCTACATTTAAGAAGAGTTAATGACCACTAACTCCCTCATACAAGGGGAGTTAAAGCCCATTAACTCACTTCATAATGGTCCTAAGCCTATAATTTGGCATGATCAACATGAAAGGAAGGGGGGGAGATTAAAAGGCTAGTCAAAAAGCCTACCTCTCCTCCACTCTCATGAATCTTCATAGATTATTGGCTAATCATTTAGCCTTGGAGCGTTGAAGCTCATAACAAGCATGATGAGGGTCATTACAAAGACAGACCTCGTCTCAAACAACAAAGCTTACAGTTGGAAATAAGATGTGAAGCTCGTCATTGGAAACAAGGTTCGAAGCTCATCATTGGATACGAGGTTCAGAGTTCATCATCGGAGGTGAACTTTGTCAATGAAAACAAAGCTTATTATCACACTTAAAGCTTGAAGACAAGGCTCGTCAAAAGGAAATTCACAAGACTTGCTATGCAGTTGGACTCAGCTATCGAAGACAAAGTTCGTTAGTGAAAACAAAGCTCGTAGACGAAGTCAGTGAAGACATAGTTCACTATACTGTAAAGCTGGCCTTATAAGATGAACCTCGTTGCATATTGAGGCTCGTCTAATCAGATGAACCTCGCCATGCAACGAGGCTCGTCGTCCATGGGAAATCTAGCTGTAACGGATTTGAAGACTTAGTCAGCCACATGGGCTAAACTTCAGGAGCACTTTTCGCCCCATTAACTGTTCGCGGGAAAAATCGTGTCTTTCTTCATTGATTCCATTGCTATCTTTAATAACAACTTTTTGAGTTACAAAAATCCGGTCTTTTTATAAGATCCGGTTACGACGAAAATCAAATAAAAGAAAAGAAAGATTACAACTTTTTATCCTTGTTTGTCGAACGAATCGCGAGCTCCTGTTTTGCGGTCACTCGCTTTGTGGGTTCTTCGCCTGCGCAGGGGTTTATCCGTGGACCACCGCACGATCTAGATCCGGTTGGATCTATGTAGTACGACGGGTATTATTTCGCCAAGGAAATAATAGCCGAGGGTACTATTTCGCCAAGGAAATAGTAGCCTTTAATTCTCGGGATCAAAGGCCAAGCTTTGATCCGGAGGATGACTACGTAGATCTGAGATCTGAGATCCGGTCCTCTCGAACTCTTGCCTTATTTGGCGTTGACGATCGCCGAGCACCAGATCTGGATGAGCAAGTCCTCGAAGTCCTAAAGTTTGAATCTTTTTTTTTAGATCTGAGTCTTCAATCCAGTAGGGCTTCGCCTCCAAAAAAATCCAACTCTTTCAAATGAACAAAGGGGAGCCTATTTATAGGCTCTCTGAACTGTGCCCGCGCACAGATCCGGGTCGGCCACCCATGGGTGGTCGGCACTGGGTCGAGCCACCCATGGGTGGCTCGGCTTTGGCCGAGCCCCCCTTAGGGTTTTGGGCTTTGTTGTTTTGTCCGGTTTCGTCCGTGATTAGATTGTGCGGTTGATTTGGACTCTGATCTGTTGATCTGATTTGGCAGTAAATCTGATTCCTATTTTGGCAGTAAATCCACTTCTGGGTTCGAATCCGAAACTGATCTTGATTCGGTCGTGATTCGTCCGAGTCCGCTCTTGTTTGAATGACTCGTTGATTCCCCGAACCGTTGGCTTGATTCTACGCGCGAATGGATGTATTCCGTTGCTTGCGTGCGATTCGTCAACCTCGTCGCCTTGTTGGTTCGTCGGTTTGTGCCGAGCTATGCTAAGGGACCTATAAGCAATTTTATATGCCTACAGATACCCCCTCCAAAGTATTTCAGCCTCGTTCTTTTATAGAAGAGTCTGGAATACTTTGGATATGATCGTCCCCACCTTTAGTCGGTGTAACGGGACCTTTGGAATGATCTCCGTTCTTGATTCCTTCAATCTTCCAGGCTATTCGGTGCTTTGTCGAATGTCTGTAAGAGTTCCGGTGCTGCATTTATTGTCTGACCGTTGTCAGAATTTGGCGTTGACCTAGGGTTACGCGTTGACCGGCGTTGACCTAGGGTTTGGAACGTCGTACGTTTTAAGTTTGGTCGCAACGCATTGATTTATGTTGACCTAGGGTTACGCGTTGACTGGCGTTGACCCTAGGGTTTCGAACGTCGTAGGATGCTCAAGTCACGAGACCAACTAATGAAGCTGATGCGTCAGTGACCCTCGCATTTATAGGATTTTTGGCAAACCCTCAGCCATCAACGAGTTTGAAGAGCCTTTACCGACTACCGTTTAAGTCGGGCTAGCATGCGGATTGTTCAAGCCCGTTCCTCATGTGACGTTAAGCTAAAAGAGTTAACCCGTTTAGTGCTACGATATTGAATACGTAGACTTCGTCTTTCTCCTGTGAAAAGACTAAACAGCAACGTGTATGAGACGTTGACTTAGGATTTTTGGCAAATCCTCAGCCCTCAACGGATTTGACGTGCTCTTACCGATTACCGTTTGAATCGGGCTTACATGCGGATTGTCTACGCTCTTAGTGCTACGATATTGAATACGTAGACTTTGTCTTTCTTACGGGAATAGACTACCCGGCGACGCGTGTTAGGCATTGACTTTAGGGTTTTTGGCTAACCCCCAGCCTTCAACGGATTTGATTAGCCTTTACCGACTACCGTTTGAGTTGGGATAGCATGCGGATTATCTAAATCCGTTCCGCATGTAACGTTGTGCTCAGAGAGTTAACGCTCTTAGTGCTACGATATTGAATACGTAGACTTCGTCTTTCTTACGGGAATAGACTACCCGGCGACATGTATTAGACGCTGACTTATCCCGACTTAGGTTTCGGGATAAAATACCCCAGAATCAAACTCTGGTGTCTTTTTCTTCGGAGAAAGACTAAACCGGCGACGCGTGTTAGGCGTCGGCATATCCTTTCTTAGGATTCAGGATAAAATTCCCCATGCATGTAAGGCATGGATTTCGGTGTTATTAATAACAACCTGCCACAATGTTGAATATGCGGACGGGTATTCTTTTTAACGGTTAAGAACTAACCGGCAGCGCGGGTTAAGCGCAGACTTATCCTTGCTTAGGTTTCAGGATAAAATACCCCAGAATCGAACTCTGGTGTCTTTTTCTACGGAAAAAGACTAAACCGGCAGCGCGTGTTAGGCGCAGACTTATCCCTGCTTAGGATTTGGGATAAACTTCCTAATACCTGTGAGGCACAGATTTTGAGAGTTGAAAAAGGTGATGTCTTCTCTTGGGGCAAAGACGAACCCGAAATGGGAGAGGAAAAATTTTATATTCTATCTCCCGACACTGAAGAAGAAGAATTTTATATTCTATCTTCAGCTGGAAAGGAGACTCGAGGTGGGATTTCCACCCCCAGAATCCGGAACGATGAAACTAAGAGTGGGACCTCCACTCCGAGAATCGAAAACTTCGGATGATCCTAACTGTCAGAAGGTTTGATTACCGAACTAAAGGTGAATTTCTCGTTTATCGAGAGTGAATTATGGTTTTGACCCTAACTGTAGGAAGGTTTGGCCAAATGGGAGTTTGAGGTGACCCTAACTGTAGGAAGGTTTGATCACTTGATTTGAAAGTGGACCTCTCGTTCATTGGAGGAATCGAGAGGGGATTTTGACTGTGGTCCTAACTGTAAGAAGGTTTGACCAATTGGGAGGTTTGAGACGATCCTAACTGTAGGAAGGTTTGATCGCTCGATTTGAAAGTGGACCTCTCGTTCATTGGAGGAATCGAGAGGGGATTTTGACTGTGGTCCTAACTGTAAGAAGGTTTGACCAATTGGGAGGTTTGAGACGATCCTAACTGTAGGAAGGTTTGATCGCTCGATTTGTGGACCTCTCGTTCATTGGGGAATCGAGAGGGGGTTTTGGTTGTGGTCCTAACTGTAGGAAGGTTTGACCAGGTGACAGATCAAGATTTATTATATCCGGACTCTAAATATGAAAGTGCTGAGTGCACGAACATAGCGTAAGTTTGATTGGATTGAACTTGATCGAATTTGGTGGTCCCACCGTCAATTGGTCTGATCGGTGAGAGATTTAGTGTTCATCACTTTGTTCATATTGATCGGGTTATCCCTAAGAATATTAACATTCTTTTGGGAACTTCCCGTTACACGAATTATCCACCCCCAGCTTCCTCTGCGAAACTGGTTCGGACATTATTCTTAGTTACCTGAACCGGTTATCCTTAAGAACATAAAAATTCTCCAGGAACTTCCCGTGAAAGAAATGAAACAGTTTAGACTCATATACATGTTGGAGTATCAGGGAGCAGTTTAACCTCTTATACCGGTCGGAGGATTGAGAAACAGTTTATACTCGTATACCTTATTGGAGTATGCAGGGAGCAGTTTAACCTCTTGCACCTGTTGGAGGATTGAGAAACAGTTTATACTCGTATACCTTTTGGAGTGTGCAGGGAGCAGTTTAACCTCTTGCACCTGTTGGAGGATTGAGAAACAGTTTATACTCGTATACTCTTTGGAGTGTGCAGGGAGCAGTTTAACCTCTTGCACCTGTTGGAGGATTGAGAAACAGTTTATACTCGTATACTCTTTGGAGTGTTGCCGTTCTTATTTGGCTTATCTGAGCGATATGACGCCGGCTTCAACCAAGGTCTGAATGCTATTCTTGAGAGCAAAGCAATCCTTGGTGGGATGAACGACCCTCCTGTGGTATGCACAGTACTTTGGGTCCGTAGTGCTGTCAGCTTCCTCCTGATTTGTGATAGGTGGTAGCTTGATCTTGTTACCTTCAAGGAGGGATTCGAAGATGGCTGGAACGTCTTCATCCTTGAAAGAGTACTCTTTTTGGAGTCTCGGACCCGAAGTCTTTTGCTGCCTTCGGGATTGCTGTTGTGACGCTTGATTAGCACCACCAGTAGCTGCAGGTGTTTTGCCCTTACCACGAGAGGCGAAGTTTGAGTCCAGAGGATTAGCCGTCGGTAGGTTCCTCTCGGCCTTCTTCCTTCGGACTTACCACGAGAGGCGAAGTTTGAGTCCAGCGGATTAACCGTCGGTTGGTTCCTCTCGGCCTTCTTCCTTCGGAGGAAGCGTTCGGCTTGTTCACCGCGCACCTTCAAGTCTTTCCAAGTGTTAGACGGTGCCGTTCCCATTGCCTCCAACACGTCCAATGCGAGGTTGTTGTGGCAAGTCTGGAGAATGAACTCCTCAGTGATCGGGTCCCGACAATTCATCGCCTTGTTCCGGAACCTTTTAACGAAGGTGTCGACTAACTCCCCGTCTTTCTGCTTCTCATCGAGCAATGATCCGATAGATATCTCGGTGTCATCGTCGAAAAAATTGGTGAGGAACATAGTCTCCATATCGTCCCAGCTGTTCACACTACCTGGCTTTAGGCGACGATACCAATCGAAGGCGGCTCCACGAAGAGTGCCAATGAAGGACCGTACCATCAGAGGCTCATTACCAGAGATAACACCCAGGTGCGATTTGAAATAAATCAAATGCTGAGTGGGTGAACCCTTCCCATCAAACGGCGTGAAGTTAATCAGATTGAACTTCGCCGGATAGGGGATCGATTCCCATTCTCATGGGTATGGACAAGGAAGATCTTGTTCTCGAGGCTTCTGATCTTCGGGTTTTCACCTGTGTTGTCGCTAGCATTCTCATTACCACCTTCTGCATTGATGGGAGGATTGGCATTATGCGTCTCATTCGCATTTGTGTCCTCGTCTTCCAGATTAACCTGGTTACGACGACTTGGCTCGGCTTGCTGGTTCGTCAATGCTCGGATTTGCTGGTCATGCATTTCCCTCATGTTCTGCATGGCCATCTGCATTTCGAACCTGAAGCTCTACTGTTGTTTAGCCATGGCTTCTTCAAGCATCTTGGCCACTTGTTCCGCAGGGTTGTCTATCGCTGGATACCGTGTTATCTGATGCGACCGCAGAGCAGGCATCTGATTCTTCATCTTCTGAAGGTGTTCTTGTCCGAACCCTACCATAAGTTCCTCGTGCAATGGTTCCGGACTGCAGACGAGTTCTAGGCCGGGATGCTTTCAGGATCGACTCGAGATTATCCCATGCCGATCTCCCTCTGCTGGTCATGTTGGTGGTGACCCTCAGAAATTCTCCATCTTCAACCACCGTTCTTCTTTGTCGGAAACGCCTATGCCTTGGTTTTGGCGCCTCGGTACTAAGCCTTTCGAACACCGAAACTCTCTCGGTGACTGCCTTGATGCAGTTGCACTCAGACAGTACCGCCCGAATGAGCTTTGAACAAGGGCACTGATTTTCTAGCCTTCGAGGACTTCTCTTTCTGGCTTTGCTTGTACCCCCAGCACGATAGTATAGCTCATCTATTTGAAAGTCGGAGCAACCTATCGTGTGTTGGCACGATTTCTCAGGTATAACGCAATCATCATCAGACGATAACGTTTCCTTCTGAGAGCGAATTACCTTCTTCGGACTTTCGAGAGTCACGCGCCTCGAAATGCGCCTTTGTGGGAGTGAATTCTCAACGGGCTCCTTGAACTCTTTGTCATGTTGGAGGTGACGGCGACCCCCAGCGTTTTGAGTGGTTCGGGGATTCTTCAGCGGGCCCAAACGTTCCTGAACTGGAACTTTGCCTTTTTCATCGGGAATTGGACCGAGGCGCTCCAAGACTGACTTCCTTTTCTGGGATGGTCTTGCGGGATCTCCCGGAGCAGTTGTGGAAATCATCGGCGGTTTGGATTGATTCGCCGGAGGTTGAACTTTCGGAGGCTGCAATTGACGCTCTTGGGTCTAGTGCGCGGCGTTTGCGGATGCGTTCTTCCAGCGTCGAACGATTCCGTTTGACACGGATCCATTCCATTGTTGGCGGCTTGGAAGAGGTGCCGTTCATCTGTTGTTGAGGCTGTTTGCCTCTCTTGTTCTTCAGATCCGCGTTGTAGCGGATCCCGTCAACAGACTCCATGGCCTTTGCGAATTGTTTCGCAAGGCGTTGACGTTGCCTTTGGCGGGCTCTCTTCGAGAGAGTCACCACGCCCTCTGCGGCAGAAGGGTTAGCTAGAATAGGCCTGCCCTGGTTGGAAGTTGGAGGAATCTCACCCGATGCGACTTTGGCATCAAACGGGGCGAGATCTTCGTTGGTGTTTTCTACATCTTCACACCCACGAGCTTTTCTCCTAGAGGAGAACTTCTTGGACTTCTTGGACTTGTGAGGGGAGGTAGATCCGGACGAGGATTATAGATGCTCCTCGAACTTTTGTTGGTCAAACTCATACTCGACCTCCTCCTCGACCGGGATCGAGATCCGCAGCTGCGACGCAACGATCTCGGCAGCGAGATCGGTGGCTCCCACTGTGGTCGCCAGATTGTTCGCGGGAAAAATCGTGTCTTTCTTCATTGATTCCATTGCTATCTTTGATAACAACTTTTTGAGTTACAAAGATCCGGTCTTTTTATAAGATCCGGTTACGACGAAAATCAAATAAAAGAAAAGAAAGATTACAACTTTTTATCCTTGTTTGTCGAACGAATCGCGAGCTCCTGTTTTACGGTCACTCGCTTTGTGGGTTCTTCGCCTGCGCCGGGGTTTATCCGTGGACCACCGCGAGATCTAGATCCGGTCGGATCTACGCAGTACGACGGGTATTATTTCACCAAGAAAATAATAGCCTGGGAGGATTAGTTCACCAAGGAAATAATCGTCCAAATCTCAGCTTTGATCCGGAGTGTGCCTGCGTAGATCTGAGATCCGGTCCTCTCGAACTCTTGCCTTATTTGGCGTTGACGATCGCCGAGCACCAGATCTGGATGAGCAAGTCCTCGAAGTCCTAAAGTTTGAATCTTTTTTTTAGATCTGAGTCTTCAATCCAGCAGGGCTTCGCCTCCAAAAAAAATCCAACCCTTTCAAATGAACAAAGGGGAGCCTATTTATAGGCTCTCTGAACTGTGCCCGCGCACAGATCCGGGTCGGCCACCCATGGGTGGCCGGCACTGGGCCGAGCCACCCATGGGTGGCTCGGCTTTGGCCAAGCCCCCCTTAGGGTTTTGGGCTTTGTTGTTTTGTCTGGTTTCGTCCGTGATTCGATTGTGCAGTTGATTTGGACTCTGATCTGTTGATCTGATTTGGCAGTAAATCTGATTCCTGTTTTGGCAGTAAATCCACTTCTGGGTTCGAGTCCGAAACTGATCTTGATTCGGTCGTGATTCGTCCGAGTCTGCTCTTGTTTGAATGACTCGTTGATTCCCCGAACCGTTGGCTTGATTCCACGCGCGAATGGATGTATTCCGTTGCTTGCGTGCGATTCGTCAACCTCGTCGCCTCGTTGGTTCGTCGGTTTGTGCCGAGCTATGCTAAGGGACCTATAAGCAATTTTATATGCCTACATTAACCAATGTGGGTTGAATTGTAGGAGGTATTTACGCCCTCTACCCATAATTTTAGCACGTCGGTTACGTGCTGAAACTCTATAAATAGCATTGAGCGGCTATGAAGAGGAGACTTCTGGAGGAGTTTTTGGTGATCATGTGAAGAGAGATTAGTGTCTACGTTCTCGTGATCTAAACCACCATCAGAAGCTTTGTGATCTTGATCTGATCATCAATGGGAAACAATCTCGGCTTAAGCACCGAGAGAAACATCCTTTCGCCACCAAGAACCCACTTTTAAACAAAAGAGAAGTCAAATTAATCTTCTCTTCCTCTACAATCGAGAGAGTGAGTGATTGTAAGAGATTCGTACTAAGCGATCGAACCCATTCTTAAAACAATAATCAATTAATTTTAATTTTTTGACCCTACACCTTCATGTGTTAATCCAAATGAGTGAAGAGCCTGGAGAGAGCCTTCGAGCCTACTTCAAGAGGTTCCAGGCGAAGAGGCTGGATGATAATCATCCAAGGAGTGTGGTTGTTATGTCCTTGTGGCTGGCTTGTAGAGAAACAAGTTATCTTACTCTCTTGCCAAGAAGGCAATCGCCAATTATGAACAGCTGATGGCCAAAGCTCATGGTTATATGGACATGGATGATGCCCGAGCTTATAGGGCGGTAGCCAGACCCACAGAGACCTCCATGTTGGCCCTTTTATTTTAATAATGTTTTAACAAACAATTTATGACTAATATTATTTGT
This sequence comes from Asparagus officinalis, assembly GCF_001876935.1. Taxonomy (NCBI): domain Eukaryota; kingdom Viridiplantae; phylum Streptophyta; class Magnoliopsida; order Asparagales; family Asparagaceae; genus Asparagus; species Asparagus officinalis. Next base: position 70,050,499 of record NC_033795.1, on the reverse strand, counting down.
CTAGTATTTGTGTTTTCCTATTTATTCTAGCCAAACAATGTGTTGGAGGTTGGTTGGATTGCACCCTCACGATGATATCAAAAGGAGGTTGGCAAAATATCGGTGTGAAGCCAATGCATTCAAGTCAAGTTTAAGTTCAAGCTTCATCCGCAATCAAGATAAGCTTAATCAATTACCTTGGGTATATTAGTTTAGGTTTATGCTTTGTGTGCTTATGCTTTAAGCTCAAATGGTGCACGTACACGTTTTCTTGATTTATTGACTATTATACATCCATTTGAGATAATAATAATGGTGCACGTACACGTTTTCTTGATTTATTGACTATTATACATCCATTTGAGATAATAATATGTTTTTGGATTATTAACTTAATATAACTAGTTTACATCTTTTATAAAGTCTATTAATCTATTTAAAAGAAGTTTTAAACTTGTTTGAACTCATTTTGTCAAAATCAAGTTTTAATAAGTTCATGTTCGTGCATGTTTTTGCAAAACAGATGAGTTTTTATAATTGAAAAATGTAATTTGAAAATTTTATTTTTTTTACATGTTTATCTTTATATATACAAATATTTCCCCAATTTTTACTAATTTTGGAGTTGTTTTGTTATTTTTAATTAAATTTACAAAATCAAGTTTTTAGCAGTTTTTCAAAAACTGTATTATCTGTGTTCAAATAATTATTTTTCACAAATGGGAAGTAATATTTATTAAATTCTTTCTCTAACATGTTTATGTACATGTTTAGAAACTTTCCTCAAAATTTCATGATTTTTGGAGTTGATTTATTATTTTTAATTGATTTTACAGAGCCATATATGTAGATTTTCAAGTTTGTGCACGTTCTATGAACTGTGCCGGTCGACCGGTGCACTGTTCATGGTCGACTGAACAGTGTACCATTGCAACAATGGCTAGTTTTTCCTTGTTCTGATTTTTTGGGATTTGCCTCGTTTTTTGGGCTTTTCTTTGGCTTTGGGTTGTTGTCTTGAGTTCTTATAAATATCAATCATCCCTCAACTCTTATAATCATCCAAGAAAAGTTTAAATAAGTTTACAAGTGTTTTAAAGTTTGTTTTAAGGGTGTTTATAAAGTGTTTATGTGAAGAGAATTTCACAAGAGGAGGAGATCAATCTTCATTCGGTTTTTGAGCTTTAATTTCTCATCTCCATCACTCTTGATACTTAGAAAAGTTTTTCTTAACTTATCTTCTAGCATACTTACATTTTGATTCATATATATATATACATTTGTGCTAGTTTGATTTAAGTTTAGTTTCGTTTTTTATTTATCATATTCACACACAACCATTGAGCTAAAGTATTTTCACACATTGTGTAATTTGGGTTGTGAGTGTGATTGAGTTAGCTTACATTGAGTTCTCATCTTGTATTAGAGAACAAACCATTTGTATTGAGCTTTTATTATGAGGATCACTTTGTATTATACAAGGACACCGAGAGGAGTGTGTGGTGAGGACGTGGTCGATACCAAGTGGAGTGGCATCGGTAGTAAATCCTAGGGAGAGGTAGTAAAGCTGAGCACTTGAGGTGAGGTGGGTGTTTGTGTAGTTACATTGTGAGTAGATTCTAAAGTTTTCGGTGAGCTAGAAAATCAAAATTGTGTGGTGTTATAAACGTTTTCGTTTAGCATTGAAAATTAGTGTGATAGTGGAGATTTCCTTGAGGTGAGGAGCGGAGATGTAGGTCAAGTGGTTAGACCGAACTTCGTGATCAATTTCTCGTGTTTGTGTTTGTCTTGGCGTATCATTTGTGCTCATTGCTTATTACTATTTTATATCGCCATTATCTCATGTTTAGGAACAGCCTTTTGTTTATATTGTATATTCTTGCTCATAGTTAGTTGTATATTATACTAGCAAGAAAAATTTGTTAATTAGTTTTTAATTGGTATAAATTGAATTAGATTAGCACATTACCCTATTCCCCCCTCCCCCCTCTAGGGTACTAACAATTGGTATCAGAGCTTGGTGCTCGCTTAATCACCTAGAGTCAAAGTTCCTTGTTCTCATATTTGTGCTAATCTAGTTTTGAGATTATTTGTATATTGCTTGCATATTTTTTAATTATGGATATGCATGTTGAACCGTGTTTAGGCTATGATGTTAATATTGCTCCAAAATACAAAAATTTCCCTTATGCTCAATGGTGCTTTAGATTTAAAATATTTGTTAAATCTAAGAATTTCAATTTATGAGAAGTTATTGATAGTGCTTACATTGTGCCCACATTGGAGAAATCTAAATGGAGCGAATATGATAAAAAGAAGTTTACAATGAACAAGTTAGTGCTAGAATAGAGCTTAATGCTTTTGAACCATGTATTTCTAATGAACTTTCTCATTTTGATAGTACTTATACAATATAAAAACTTTTTAAAGCACATCAAGGTGACTTGGAAGAGATTCGACGTGTTTTGGCGGAATCCTCTTCAAGTAAGAATGGAGCTGCATCATACACACGGCCACTAGGCGATAGCCCTAGTGAGATATATGAGTCCGAAACCGACAAAGATTTATCTAGTGATGAACTTGTTTGTGCTTCTGAAAAATTATTATATGCCTATAACAAATTGCATCATATCTTTATTGATTTAAAAAGCACGCATGTAGATTTAAAATCCGATCATGAGAAGTTAGCTTCCAAATTTAATATAATTGCTCAAGAAAATGTTACTTTTAAAGAAAACAATGATATGTTAAGTTTGGAAAATGAAAAGTTAACCTCATCTATAGCTAGCTTATCTCATGCTAAGAATGATGCCATGCTCTATAGTAGAATCAATTAGAAATGAATTTAATTCTTTCAAAAATGATCATGCTATTTCTACTTCTAATAACCATACTTGTATGCAAAATGATGAGTTGAATCTTGTTAAAGATCGCATATCATCTTTAGATTCAACCCTTAAAACATGCATTATAAATAATAAGAATCTTATAGACTTATGTGCAAAGTCATGTGCTAATTCTTTCAAACCACGTGTTGGCCTTCTTGTTTTGATGATGATTTACAAACAATTTACTACTAATGTTGTTTGTTTAGTGTTTGTGCATTCCTATGTATTGTAGACAAACAACATAGTTGGAGGATAGATGGAATAGAGCTTCAACGATCATATCCAAAGGAGGTTGGCGGAATGTCGGGTTGAAGCCTATACAATTCAAGTTAAAGATCAAGTTCAAGCTTCATCCGCACGTGTACCAAGTCAAGCTTAATTGAAGATCAAGATTGCTTAGGTAATGTAGTTTTAGGTTTTATATTATGCGTGTTAGTACTTTAAGCTCAATCATATACACACATACACGCTTTGGTTTTGATTTTGTATATATACAGTTATATATATACATATATGTTTTTTGGTTTAATAGGTTTCGAGTTTATATATGAAACAAATGAATAGAATTTGAAAATACTATTTTGTTTCATGTTTATGTGCCTATATATGATTTCGTCTTTAACAAGTTATATTTAATAAAATCATATTTAGTGTTTTGTATATATTGCATAGAATATGCAATTTTGTAAAAATATGGTTTTCTTAGTTTTTGGACTTAACAATAATCATATCCATATTTTATTGAGTCTATATAATCATTATGCAAAGTTTCAAAACATGGTTTAGCTAAAATATCAAATTTCACATGTTTACATTTTTGTGTTTTGAACTATTTTGCAAAATGATGATTTTTCACAAATGGGAAATGAAAATTGGAAAATTCTTTTTGTAACATGTTCACTTACATGTTTATATACTTTTCCCAAAGTTTCATAATTTTTGGACTTCATTTGTTATTTTTAACACATTTTTAAAAGTCTCAAAAATAGCTTTAAAAACATGTTTTGAGTGTATCAGATTTCGGTCGACCGCACCGGTCGACTGAACCTGAGTTCATATGTTCACTGGGTGACAGATAGTGTGACAGAGAGTCTGTCGGTCGATCGGTCCGGTCGACCGATAAAATTTTCGATCGACCGATAAATTTTCCGGTCGACCGACGAGAGCTTTTTCAGCTTCCAACGGCTAGTTTTCTTACCGTTGCTTGGGGCTGTTTTTGTCTTTTATTAGGGGTTTTGGCTGATGTCTTGGGTTATTATAAATACCTCATTGCATTTACCTCTTCCTCTCAAACAAGAGAATGGTTTAAAAGATTTTAACAAGGGTTTAAACTTGTTTAGTGTTTGTTTAAGTTTGTTTTAAGAAGCTTTTAAGCATTTGAGTGTTTCGATTTTGTGATTCAATTCTACAAGAGCTTGACGAGATCATCTATTGGTGTTTGGGCATTCAACTATTCTCCCTCCAACTCTTGATATATTGAGAAGTTTTCTAAACTCTATTTCTAGCTATTTTATATATTTGATTATCATTGTTATTTAGCTAGAACTACATTGAGTTTAGTTTTGATTTATATCTCTTTGTTCACACACAACCTTTTGAGCTTATTGTATTTACATTCATAGTATAATTTGGGGTTGTGGGTTTGTGACTAAGAGTTGTGCTTAATTGAGTTCTCACCTTGTTTTGAGAACAATCATTTGTTATATTTGTGCTTATTGTGAGAATCACTTTGTAATACACTTGTACACCGAGTGAGGAGTGTGTGGTGAGAGTCGGGGATCGTCCCAAGAGGAGTGGCGTCGGTTGACGTGCCTAGAGAGAGGTTGTAACCGAGCACTTGAGGGAGACACGGCTAGGTCCAACACTTAGTGGGTATAGAGTGTGATTGCATAGTATTTGTTGTGTGAGAGTTTTCGGTGAACTTGTAAACCGAGTGTGTAGAAGAAGTTCCGGCTTCCAAATCGGATTGTGTTAGTGGATTTCTCCCCGGGAGTGGGGAGCGGAGACGTAGGATGGAAGGTCCAAACTCCGTGATCATATTGCTTGTTTGAGTGTGCTTTGGCGTTCATTCATATTTATGTTCATATCTTATACCGCCATTGTGCATTGCTCATTTCTATATCATCCACTATCTTGTTTAGATTGTTTATCCTTGTGTAGTTTATATATCCTTGCATATATATATTCATCATATAGGATATATCTCTTTGTTGTTCATATTGCTTATCCTAGCTTACATATCTTGTTATATTTCACTCTTGCTAGGATAACTTCTTAATTATTTTTAATTGGCATTTAATCGGATTAGATTAGCATAAGACCCTAATCACCCCCCCTCTAGGGTTTAACACCACATACTCACTATGCACATATGTATAGCAAAGTTTACAAATGCTCAATTTATGGCCGAAAAGGCCATATTGCTAAATTTTGCTATGATGCACAAAAACCTACAATTAATAATCATAATTGTGCATCCCATCAAGTTTCATCATTATCACATTTTGCACATACACATGCACATAATCATAAAGTTCATCATAGGCATGCTCATGTGTTTAAATGTGATTATTGTGGTCGTTTTGGTCATTTGGCCAAGTTTTTTTATTTAAAAAAGGCTTCATATTTGCCAAATGTTTCTAAAAGACCACATAATTTAAATGTGATATTTGTGGTAGGTTTGGACATCTTGCAAATTGTTGTTTTGATTTGCAAAAAGGTTCTAATTTACAAAATATTCCAAAAGGACCACCTTTATTTAATGATGTTTTATATTTGCAAAATAACTTTAAAAGACCATCCTTGCTGGCAAATGTTCCTCGTGCACATCCATATGGTCTACAAAAACAAATGCATCCTTTTCATTGCATATATTACAATCGGAAGGGTCAATTGCACGATTATTGCTATGACTGAACTCGTGCACAAAATACGCCCAAAAGGGATCATAACCCTAGGGCTTTTAAGCTTTAATGATAGGGGTCATGTCCCTAAATTTTTTGGTACCAAAAGTTCTTGGGTGCCAAAACAAAATTGATTGTGTTTTTTTGTATTTTTTAGATTTTAGGATTTTATTTGTTTTCAAACATATATATAAATATATACATTCATATTGTTTGAAAAACTTAAATGATTTATTTTTGAATTTTAAATCCATAGTTCATGATTCTTGTATGTTTTGTAATCTTAATTTGAATTATGAAGAGTTTGTTTTGACTTGTACTTTTGAATTCATTATAAAACACTTCTATGATGATATTTATGTGTTTGTGCTTATGGATTATCTTTTTGTGCTTTACGTGGTTTGATCAAGTTTTATAAAAAAAATTCCTTTATTGATCAAACATCATTTTTGGATATATATATATATACTTTTTTTTTGAGTTTTTATATGAGAGGTTTGTGTTTAAGCAACCCCCCGGTTTAGTGGTGATTTATTTTCAAATCATGTTTACCAAATAATAAATGTTTATATGGGTTGTTACAAGCTCAAGAGCTTGATATAGTTGTCTCTCTTGCCTTTTATTCGAAGATTGATATTGGTTTGTTTTTATAGGATTTCACTTGATTTATGAGTTTATTTGAGTGATTTTTTTATTTGGATTTTCATGTTAGTCATGATTTTCATGGTTCTCATGATTTGTTTTCATTTGAAAACTTTTTTCATGATTCTCATGTTCTTCATTCTTTTATTTTCATAAATCTATTTATACATTGTTTTTATGTTTATGTATTGAGACACACTTTTTTATATTGATATATCTATATGTGTTCTCATAGTCTTAACAAATGTGAGTGATATTTAGCACTTCATGTTGTATGTGTTCTCATAGTCTTATCGTATGTGAGTGATATATCTATGCTTACTCATATGTTTGCCTTAGAACTTCATCTCATATATTCCATAAGGCATTTTGATAGGAGGAGCAATCCCTATTTATGTTTTTATACTCATCTATGCTAATTTGTAGGGGGGAGGTTACGCTCTCTTATTGTTATCCCCATTTTTGATGTTGCCAAAGGGGGAGAAATGTTATGAGTATATCTTACTTGTTTTTATGTATGATAATCATAATTCATATATTCATTTTGTATCATGCATATATCTTTTTGTAAATTGTTTGTCATCATAAAAAAGGGGAAGATTGTTGGCCCTTTTGTTTTGATGATATTTTAACAAACAATTTACGACTAATATTGTTTGTCTAGTGTTTGTGATTTCTTATGTATTCTAGACAAACAATGTGCTGGAGGTTGGTTGGATTGCACCCTCACGATGATATCAAAAGGAGGTTGGCGGAATATCAGAGTGAAGCTAATGCATTCAAGTTAAATTCAAGTTCAAGCTTCATCCGCAATCAAGACGAGCTTAATGAAGATCAATTGCCTTGGGTATATTAGTTTAGATTCTTGCTTTGTGTGCTTATGCTTTAAGCTCAAATGGTGCACGTACACGTTTTCTTTATTTATTGACTATTATACATCCATTTGAGATAATAACGTGTTTTCAGATTATTGACTTAATATAACCAGTTTGCATCTTTTATAAAGTCTATTAATCCATTTAAAAGAAGTTTCAAACTTGTTTGAACTCTTTTTGTTAAAATCAAGTTTTAATAAGTTCATGTTCGTGCATGTTTTTACAAACAGATGAGTTTTTATAATTGAGAAATACAATTTAAAAAATTTCTTCGTTTACATGTTTATCTTCATACATACAAACATTTCCCTAATTTTTACTAATTTTGGAGTGGTTTTGTTATTTTCAATTGAATTTACAAAAACAAGTTTTCAGCAGTTTTTCAGAAACTGTAATATCTATGTTCAAATTAATATTTCTCACAAATGGATAATAATACTTAAAACATTCTTTCTCTAACATGTTTATCCACATGTTTAGAAAATTCCCTCAAAATTTCATGGCTTTTGGAGTTGATTTACTATTTTTAATTGATTTTACAGAGCCAGATATGCAGATTTTCAAGTTTGTGCACGTTCTATGAACAGTGCCGGTTGACCGGTGCACTGTTCACGATTGAGTGAACAGTGTGCCATTGTAATAACGGCTAGTTTTCCTGGTTCTAATTTTTTGCGGATTTACCTCGTTTTTTAGGCTTTTCTTTGACTTTTGGTTGTTGTCTTGAGTTCTTATAAATACTCATCATCTCTCAACTCTTATAATCATCCAAGAAAAGTTTAAATCAAGTTTACAACTATTTTAAAGTTTTTTTAAGGGTGGTTATCAAGTATTTATGTGAAGAGAGTTTCAAAAGAGAAGGAGGAGGTAAATCTTCATTCGGTTTTTGAACTTCAATTTCTCATCTCCATCACTTTTGATACTTAGAGAAAATTTTCTTAACTTATCTTCTAGCATACTTACATTTTGATTCATACATATATATATATATATATATATATATATATATATATATATATATATATATATTTGTGCAAGTTTGATTTAAGTTTAGTTTTATTTTTTTATTTATCATATTCACACACAAACATTGAGCTAAAGTATTTTCACACATTGTGTAATTTGGGTTGTGGGTGTAATTGAGTGAGCTTACATTGAGTTCTCATCTTGTATTAGAGAAAAACCATTTGTATTGAGCTTTTATTGTGAGGATCACTTTGTATTACACAAGTACACCAAGAGGAGTGTGTGGTGAGGACGTGGTCGATACCAAGAGGAGTGACGTCGTTAGTAAATCCTATGGGAGAGGTAGTAAAGCCGAGCACTTGAGAGAGGCGACACGTGACGACCAACATTTGAGGTGAGAGTTTGTGTAGTTACATTGTGAGTAGATTGAGTTTTTAGTGAGCTAGAAAACCAAAATTGTGTGGAGTTGTAAACATTTTCGGTTAGAGTTGAAAATCGGTGTGATAGTGGAGATCTCCTCGAGGTGAGAAGCGTAGACGTAGGTCAAGTGGTTGGACCTCCGTGATCAATTTCTCGTGTTTACATTTGTCTTGGCGTATCATTTCTGCTCATTGCTTATTACTATTTTAGATCGCCATTATCTCATGTTTATGTTACCCTTTGTTTATATTGTATATTCCTGCTCATAATTAGTTGTATATCATACTCGTAAGAAAAATTTGTTAATTAGTTTTTAATTAGTATAAAATCGAATTAAATTAGCACATTATCCTATTCATCCCCCTCTAGGGTACTAACACTCCACGACCATGACTTTAGCAGCAACAGTCACACCAACAATAGCACCAGTAGCGCTTGCACTAATGACACCTGCAGCAGCACCAGCGGTGACGCCAACACTAGAGTCAGCTAAAGGCCCCCCTGCGTGACAGGAATGGCCGAGAGACCCCCAGAGAGTTGACTCTCGCTCAAATCGGTCCGACAAAAGGGATCGACAGAGGGACCTGACAACTAGGCTCACTCTCACTGTCCTCAACACCTCCTTCGCAGAAGCTCTCACTATAGTCCAAAAGGAAGGGCAACTCAATGAGCCCACTCCTAAGATGAGGTCTGATCCATGGAGCCGAGATACCCAGCAATATTAGCGCTACCGAGATCACGATGTAAGGACCATGAATTTTGATACTAGTTAAAATAATTTTTAGTATTTTAAAATATTTAATTATGATTTTTAAAAAGTATTTGTATTTTTCTTGAATTTCTACAATTTTCTACGATTTAAAGTCTAAGTTTTATATTTATTTAAATGATATTAATATTTATAAATTAATTTTATGCGGTGAAAATTTATGGAATTTATCTGTTGCGTTATCGATGCTGTTACATGTCATTTTGAATAATATGTTGTATTATTTTTATTATTACGTATATTTTCGTATAATACGTTGTATTATTAATTACGTATTATTTGTATAATTTGATGTATTATTTCTACTGTTACATATTATCTAGTCATATTAGTATAACTTGTATGTTTTACTGTGTATATAATTATCCCATAATTGTTTGATTTTAAATATAAGTAAATATATTTTTATTATTAATTATTCTCGTTTAATTATACAATAAGTGTATATTTCGACTATTTCGTATCAACTATTGTATTAGCACAACAGGTATGTTTTGATTTGTAGATAATTATTCTGTAATTAGTTTAATTTTTTAATACCTATAATTAATTATTTTAATTATTTTAGTTAAATACCTAAACCCTAAATATAATATAATAAATATATAAAAATATATATCAAATATATAATAATATATAATATTATATATAATATAATAATAAAATATAAATACCCGCTACAACCACAAAACCCAAGCGCAAAACCCCCTCTCTCCTCTATTATTAAATATCTCTCTCCTCCTCTCTCATTCTCTCTTTTCAGAATCACCAGACCACACATCACAACGCTTCAGTTCGTCGTTCCACAAAAAAAAAAACAAAAGCCACACCACACACGACCGATAAAAAGAAATGAATCGTTGTTCCCTTACTCCCCGAAACGAATCACAAAAAAAATAAAACAAACAAACCACGTATAAAGCCACCCCACGAACCAGAGCAAAGATCCCAACTTACGAGAAATCAACCATACCGACCAAAACCCAACACCCCAAGCCCTATGCCCGCCCGACATTACGCCCAAAGTCGATATAGCGAACGCCTCGACTTCGCGTCCAACGAACCGCAGAGCCGCGAGCGGCGGGGCCCACCTCCCCACCCACGGCACCCAACTCCAGCCACGATAGCCTCCCTCTTCCGCCTCCATCGACCTTCTCTCCTCAGCACGAGAATCTGTCCGCCGAGCTCCTTCCCTGAACTCCCCTCCTCCTGCTAAGCCGCCGACCGCCTTGGCGCCCAGCCTCTCCTCCTCCACCTGCTCCCATCTCCATGCCTGTCCGCCATGCAGTCGCCTGCCCTACCCGAGTTCCTGCCTCGCCTTTCCCCTTGCCAACCAGCCTCCGCCGCCCCTTCGAAAAAAAAATCGGCACACACAAAAACACCGAACCCAGCCAAAGAGAACCTACCACCTAAAAAAAAAAAAAAAAGAAAAACAAAAAAAACATCGCCACAACGAAGCCCCATGTGGCAGCCTTCTCCTTATTTCCTGTTCGCCGAACACCCCGAAAAAAACCCTAAACCTCAGCAAAACCTACTGACATAAAACAGCTGACAAAAAGCAAGACACACACGAACGGCGCCGACTGTTCGACTGTCAAAAAGAATACCCAAACCAAAATATCCTAAAACAAGCAAGCCAAAAAAAAAAAAAAATAGCACGCCTAAAAATAAAAAAAAAAAAAAAAAAAAGAACTCGATACGACATACGTTCGACGCGCCGAGACAAGATCTCGCCTCTCCTTTTTACCGTTTTGATATTTAAATTCTATACGTGTAGATTATTTTGTATTATAATTAATTGCGTGGGCCGTTGGTGAATGTTGTTGATTTGAATTATAAACGTGTGATGAGTAGCATTTTTAGAATAGTTGTCATAAATTAAAAGAATTTATTTAGTAACAGAATTATTTTAAAGAATGTATATTAAAAAAAAGAGAAATCTATTTCGAGGAAATAGAATTATTTTAGAATATTATTTTGAAATGACAAGTGAGGTGTTAAAATTAGAATTTACGTAATATTATAGAAAGAGAAATTAATTAAAGGTAATTTATAAAATAGGAAAATATTACTTTTCATGCAGAAAAGAGTTAACAGATATATATATTACATAAATATATTATTGTTATTAGTTTTGGAAAAAGAATATTTATTAATTAGGAACGTATAACTAATAGTCGTAGAGCATGACATTCCATGTGCAAAACGACATCGGTTACCGTTTTTTCTTTACTACATTATGTTGTTAGAGAATACTTAATTTACGGGTAGCTTATATGAGAAGTTCGGACACCTCAGTATTAAGATATTAATGAAGTCTATTTACGTGTGTTTTTATGCTGTGTAGACTATGTTCATGCATTTTATGTTCCATTATAATTCTTGTTCATGCTTCATAAACTTGTTTAATCATGTTCAAAATGTTGTATTATTATTCATTATCTTTGATGTGTTGAGAACCCTTAGTAGTTCATGACTTAGTGGCCTCGTGCGTCATGAACAGACCTAGTGACATGTGTGGGTGTGTTGACTGAATTTAGGCGGTGAACTAGAGATAGAGTGGATTATGATTTGACTTAGAAAACGAGAAGAGTTGAGATGAGGAAGTCCATGTTCATGTTATCGGATGTGATTATTGATTATTTTCCAGGCTCGCACTAGTGGATCGTTTCACTCTGGGGTGGGTCTGAGGAGCAGTGATATCGTAGTTGTATATCGTGGTTGTTGGTTATATTCTAGGCTCGCACCAGTGGATGTTTCACTCTTGGGTGGGTTTGAGGAGCAGTGATATCGTGGTTGTATATCGTGGTTGTTGGTTATTTTTCAGGCTCGCACCAGTAGATCGTTTCACTCTGGGGTGGGTCTGAGGAGCAGGGATATCATTGCACGTAGAAGTGAGATTTGGACCAGCGGTCTGTTATAGGATAGCTAGTTACATGACTTGTTACTTAGATGATTATGGATTCTTGTGAGATGTGGACCAGTTATATTTCTTTTCATACATAGATTGTGATTAATATTTAATTATCTACAAATTGAGACATATGGTCTATACATGATGGTTTCCTTGTTTGGATTATTTCACTCGACGTACTACGTCTCGAATTGTAGATTTTTAAGTATTAATTTCATCTAGTTGTATGACATTATTACTTGGATGATTATTCTGATGGCTAGCTGCATGATCTTGTTACCTGGTTGATTTCCTTGGATTCTTTGTTACTTGGATGATTATTCTGATGGCTAGCTGCATGATCTTGTTACCTGGTTGATTTCCTTGGATTCTTTGATTATTATATGCTATTGGTGGATGTTACCTGGTTGATTTCCTTGGATTCTTTGATTATTATATGCTATTGGTGGATTTCGTCTAGTTTTTTTTGTATTCTAGTTGCATGTTTCTATTTATTATTATTACTGTTTCGCCCTGGTCGTTCGACCGTTTTCTTTTCTCCCTTGTGGGATCTTGCCATGTGCCATGCACGCTGACGTACATCTGTTTTCTCTGGTGTACGTCAGATTTAGGAGACGGACAGCCTCAGTTCGGAATCGTACAGGAGCCAGAGGATTCTTAGCAGGGATTCCTTGTAGAAGGAGTAGAAGATCCAGCTGAAGCGTAGTAGTTTTCTTCTGTAGTAGCTGACGAACACTAGAACTTTTTACAATATTTCTTTTGTTTGATGATGGATTTAGTTATTTTATCAGTTTTTTCTTTCATCATAGACTATGTATTTTTATTCCTAGTTAGACCGTTTTGTAATAAGGGTATGTTTGACCCATATTTTTTTATGTCTGGGATGATTTACCATGGATGATATGTTTATTTCTTATTATGATTGTCTTTATATTCTTGCTATTGAGATCGGGGACCCGTGATTGAGATTTATGTATTTGATGCTTAGCGTATTGGATTGAGAAGAAAAAAAAGGAAAAAAAATGATAGTGTATATTTCTTCTCAATCTAATACGTAGCGGGCTTGTTCACATCCCGATTCCCCGGTATTTTGGGAAGAGGGGCGTGACACACGACCACCTTACCAATGATTGTCGTATCCCAAAGGACATCAAGGACCTGACGAGAGAGGGTAATTGAAGAAGCTTGTCTCTTAGAGAGACCAAAGATAAGCTTCCCCAGCTAAGGCCGATAGGAGATCCCACTCGCGGTCGCCTCGTCCTCGACCACACCAGGATAGTCGACCCCCAGAGCCCAGGCATAAGAGGTTCATCAATATGATCAGCTTTCCATAATCCTGTACAAAGTTTCATTCATTATAAATGAAGTCTTTTTAAAAACTGACTTTGGTGTCGCACTCTCGTGGTGCCAAATCTGTGCATGAATCTTAAGCCCTTGGTGCCTTCTCATGGTAAACCGAAGGCACACTTGCCATTCGGTTGGCTCCTACATTTACAACTTGACTACCATAGTGGGCCGAAAAGACCTAGGCGTCCTCATTAAGACCTAGGCACCCAATCTTCGGGTTGTCATTTGCGGAAAAGACCTAGGCGTCCTCATTAAGACCTAGGCACCCAACCTCCGGGTTGTCATTTCCCAAAAATACCTAAGCGTCCTCATTAAGACCTAGGCACCTAACCTCTGGGTTGTCATTTGCCAGAGGTTGTCATTTGCCAAAAAGACCTAGGCGTCCTCACTAAAAACCTAGGCACCCAACCTCCAAGATGTCATTTTGCTAAAAAGACCTAGGCCTCCTCATTAAGACCTAGGCACTCAACCTATGGGTTGTCATTTTGTCAAAAACACCTAGGCATTATTATTAAGACCTAGGCACCCAACCTATTGGTTGTTATTTTGCCAAAAAGACCTAGGTGTCTTTATTAAGACCTAGGCACCCAACCTTCTGGTTGTTATTTTGTTGAAAAGACCTAGGCATCCTCATTAAGTCCTAGGCACTTCAACTTGCCGGTCTTCCTCGAGAAAAAGACCCGGACATCTCGCCAACAAAAGGCATAAAACAAGCCAGTCATCCTGACCCCTCAACACTCGGGTCGTCACAACACGACGGACTCAAAAAGGCATAAAACAAGCCAGTCATCCTGACCCCTCAACACTCGGGTCGTCACAACACGACGGACTCACAACAGCCAGCACTTGTTCTCTCAATCAGAACAAAGCTACAAGCAAACAAAGCAAAAACAAGAAATAATTGAAGGCAAATTCCAGAATGACAACAAAGTCCAAATCTTCATTCTAACTTCAAATTTTATTACAAACTTTACTACATTATCCATGTCGATATTTACAAAAAATAGAGAAAAAGATACAAGCCCTCAAGTTTTTTGGCCAGATCCAGGAGTAGGGATTGAGAGGTCCTCTGCGGAGGCTGTAGGGGTGGGAGTAGCATAAGAGGAAGCGGGAGGGACTTCTCCGAGGTCGTCCCCTGATTCTTCTGTCATCCAACACCAGCTCCAGCCCCCCGCCCCTCGCTTCGATCTCCTTTAGGAGGTCGAGACAGCAAGAGACTTGGGGAGGGTAAAGGCGGTCTGGCACAAGGTGAGAGGCAGGAGGGAGCAGTGAGGTCAGGTAGTCGACACTAACCTTGCAAGCCAAGGCACCTCAGATTTTCCCAAGGGGTCCTGGTGCCAATAATTGACCACTTTCGCATTGTGCTACTCCGAGTCCAAACGATCGAGCCAATCCTCTAAGTCCTTGACAATTGTGGTGGATGTATGGTGAGCTGACTACTCCTCCTCAAGGTCTTGCTTTAGTTGTTTGGCCGAGAAACGACTCGATCGAGCATCCTCCTCAGCCATCACCTTGAGGCGCCTCTCAGACTCGACTTCCCCCTCCAGAGAAGTCAGGCGGTCATCCCGCTTAAAAATTCCTTGCTAGAGGTAACCAACCTCCTCCCTCAGCTAGGTCACCTCGCCTTGTAGCTTCTCAATGGAGGCCGCCTGCTTAGCGTCGTGAGATCTATACCCCTTAAGGAGTTTTTCTTTCACGTCCAGCTCCCAGTGCCAGCTAGCTTCATTATTGTTCAGCTCAGCCTCCAAGGCAGCAACCCTCTTCTCCGCTTCCTCCCTGACCGACTTCTCCTTAGCTAGTCTACCTGTAACTCAGGAGGGGAGTTGTACAAGTAAGCGAGCCGGCTAAATAGCTCTGACTCCAGCAGCACCCCACGAACCAAATAGCTCTTGAGGGCCAAGTGGAAGCCGACGCTTGGCATCTCCTGCAAGAACACCTCATCCTTCGGGAGGGTGAACTGTTGGACAGCTCAGGCTTGGGTAGTTGTTGACCCCAAGACCGAGCTCTCTTTGTCGAGAGGCTCCTCCGTGATGA
>NC_033795.1:70012205-70034758 GCF_001876935.1 Asparagus officinalis | reverse complement strand
GTGACGAACCTGTTATCCTCTGATAACTCCCTCCTAGGTGAACAGGGGCACGACGACACTCCAACCAGCATGCCCTTGGACTTCTCCCAGAATTAGGGATCAAGCTCTACAACCCAATGGTGGAAAGTCTAGTAGGAGCTATGCTCCGGCTCCCCACTGGCCTCACCTACCAAAGATTCTGGAGGAGGCGCTGCTTGCTCTCTGGCACCTCCTGAAGTCCCAGCAGGCTCCTTGCCTGGCTTGTAAGATGCCCCTCTTCAACAGGAGCCCTAAATTCAGCCACCACGACCGCTTGGGCCACCCTCGCTAGCCTAGAAAGGAAGCATCATCGATGACAACGACCTCATTCGACCGATAAGTTGGGACGACTGGCTGTTGCTCTTCAGTCAAGTCAAGCCGGACCTACTTAATCAGCCCACTAGGCCCTTAGTCTGTATCTAGCCTCCTTTTCCTTACAAGGGGCTTCTCCTTCTTAGCCTTCACCCTCTGCCCCGTCAGCTGGGTAGTGATTTTGGCCACTCGTGACCTTAACCCGCCTACCACCTCGAGGTCTAGATTACCCGTCAACCTCTTCTGGGGCCTCATAACCGAGCCCGACTCTTCCCCCCTTGAATTCCTCTTAGGGGTTTTTTCCAGGGAGAGGGCCAACATACTCACTCTCACCTTGTCTGTCTTTAGGTGGCGGGGGCGTGGGCGGAGGGGAAGGCCAATCGATCACGCTCGCCACGCTGGCAGAGGTGCTGCTCGAAGAGATTTCCGTCTCTCCAAGGACCTAACTAAGAGAGTGAGATCTTCTGCTAGGTGGCTCCTCTCCGTCAGTGGTAAGGAAGCATGGCTTCTGCGCGCCTTGTTGATATTTAGCTTAGTTGCGGGTTGAGCGATAGGATGTCATCGGCCCTCGAAGACCCACACGAACCACTCCTTCCAGTCTGTATTCGACTCTGGAGCCTCTGATACTAACTTGCAACCCCTAGAGTAATGGAAGAAGTAATGGGGGTCCTTCTGCATCGACTTGATGTTGACCAGATTTCCCAATTGGCGCATGCTCAGCGAGACGCTGACCCGGTAGCGGATCACCACGAAGCTACCAAAACCCCAATTGGATTAGGGGTGAACTGAGAGGGAGGGTACCCCCAGAGCGACGCACACATCCCTGATAAAGGGATGGAGCAGAAGCCGAATCCCATGCTCAAGATGGGCGATGTACAATAGTGACTTATTTTGGTTGTGGCGGTACACTGGCTCATCCCCGCTCGGCGCTGAGAGTGCAAAGGCCTTGGGGGATCGTAGAGCTCATAGTACATCTCGAGCTCTTGGGTGAAGATGTTCGATCGAATTAGCCGGAGAAGATCAATTCTCTCATCATTATAGACAATGGTGTAAGTCTGTGCAGCCATGGAAGATGGTTAAATAAATCGGGGAAATTTATGAGATAAGCATTGGAAATTTAGAGCAAAAGTTTGTGAAGAAAACCTTTCTTCGCTACCAGTTGGCTATAAATAGCACCCAAGGGAGACATGTGGAATAAATTGAACGGTCGCCTCATTCGATATACCTCGAAATCTCAAACAGTTCACACAAAACTCGAAGCACCACCCTCTTTACTCCATGCCTCCACTCGAAAATCAAAGTGACAACAACTCTAACTTCTGACAATGTCATCATGTCGTTTCAAATAGTGATGTTCCACCTACCTAATAAAGACGTCCGAAAACTCACCAAATGATGTCTATCAATGAACAGTCAGCCAGACCTATTTTATCTTAATAGCCGACAATAGACTTCAAAGAAAAACTCTCAAGCACTCGCCCCAAGGAGTTCAAATGCTAAGTAACAAAGGTCATCGACTCGATTGTCTCCAAACCAAGACAAAACAAAACAAAACTGAAACAACTGCTCGAGTTTAAGACTTGTTTTCTTAATAAAGGACAAGCCCCCTCGAGTTAGCAATCAAGTTCACAAGTCTATGATAAAGCTAATTAATCTAGAAGATCCAAAATAAGACTGTACAGCACAAGAAAAGCAATTCGGGCCTAAAAAATATATCTCTTTATTCATTTATAAGGAGTACAAGGTACATATACACATGTATATAGTGCAAAGCGAGAGACAAGAGATTCCTAGGAGACTAAGAGAGGTTCATCCTCACTCCCGGGGTCAAAGGCATGGGGCCACAAGTAGCAGTTGGCGGAGTAGTTGAAAATACACCTCCTTCGTCGGTCCTCTCACCTAGAGCCTTGAGAGCTTCGTCGTCCAACTCCCCCTCTTCCTCGCAAAGATCGAGTCCTCCTCCAAGTGCTTCCATCTCCACTAACTCATCCAAACACTTGGCTACAATGGGATGATAGTAGAAGCGATCGGGTGGGTTCTTCATCTCAACTGGAAGTTGTGTTGAGAGGTAGTCATACTCGGCCTTACAGGCTATCATCACTTCTGTTTTTCTAGTAAGGCCCTTGTGATACCCCTCTATAATCTCTTAGCGGTAGGGTTCTGACTTGAGGTAGACATTGTAGCTTTGGGTCATGGCCAGGGACTCCTGTAGGCGGGCGACCTCCCCCTGAAGTTTGACGAGTGGTTCATGCTCCTCATCCAGCCAACACTTCGCATGCACCGTCGCCTGCTTCTTAGCCTCGACCTATACCTTAGCACGGTCCCTCTCCTGGAGAGACTTATCCAGCCTCCTGGCATTTCTATTGCTCTCATCTAGCTCTCTCGTGAGCCCGTTAATCTCGAAAGCTCTTGGGGCTGGCGTCTCTGTAGCCCGTTCCGAGTCGACCCCTCTGCCACCCCTCAGGGAAGCTACCTCCCCTAAGAGCTTGAGATATGAAGCTTGGATATGCTCCATCCAGCCGAATATCTCTTGCTCCACCAACACCCCTCGAACCAAGTAGCTTCAAAGGCTTTGATAGAGGTCGGCATTGGGAACCCCTTCAAGAATTCCTCGTCCTAAGGAAGCCAAAACTTCTCGACCGCCCTCGACTGAGTCAGGTGAGAACTATGAACCGACCTCTTGACATCGAGATAGTGAGCAGGCTGGTATTGGTGCTCTCGTTTGGGATCGTGTACATATTGAGGGCTAACCCTCGAAGATCCTATGAGGTACTACCTCATCCTGTCCCACTCCTCCCCAATCTCAGCAACGCGATGAGGATAGGGATACTCTAATCCAGTGGGAGGCGCCATTTCCTCCATAATTGGCTCTTTCCCCTGGCAGGATGACTCACTACGATGGACGGATAATCCACCCTCATTAGCAAGGGCTATTTGCCTCGGCTCTAACTTCTTCATGAGAAGCCTAGACCTGCTCTTCTGGAGCCGACTCGTCCGCATGGATGACGTCAGTCTTGACCACCTTGATCACCGTCCGAGCTTCTTGCTCCTCATCCTTCTGGGGCATCCTCCTTCCTCTATGGACAAGGGTGGTAGAAGGATTTGCCTCGATCCTCTCGGTCTCCATCGGGTCTACGTCGCGGCGGAGATGCATTTCTGGCCTAGCTGATGGCCCTTCCTAGTGGTCAGCCAGAGGAGCAGATGGTGCCATCACCACCTCCACTATTCCTAAAATCAGGGCTGAAGCCCTCTCTTGGTCCTTGATAGAAGGGGGAATGACAGATACATTGGTCACCCACAAGACCGAGTTGTCAAGTAGGTGCTCGACTCAACGAGAGCCAGCATACGCCTTGATCTGATCCAACACATCCCTCTTGGTGTCATGAAGATCACCAACCATTAGTGCTTCCCTCCTTATCTTAGGCCAGTTTGAGCAGTCCAGCTCTAAGTCGTCCCCCAAGACCCAGACAAACTTCTCCTTCTAGTCCTTGTTCAAGTTAGGAAGGCCGGTAATGAGCTTGTACTTCCCCACCATCTGAAAATGGAAGTGGGGCTCATTTTGGTTCACTTTCACACTCACCAAATAGCCTAAGACTCGCAAAGATGGATTTATTGCCAACCAATGGAAAATCACCACGAACCCCACCAAGGTGACGATGGCGTTCAGCTTTATCTAGGTAGGCGATATCTATAGAGTCGTGAAAACTTGTTGAAGAAAGGGGTGTAAAGGAACCGCAGGCCAAACTCCAAGTGCTTCAAGTAATGTGGACCCCGATCTGGCCCATAATCAAAGACTGGCTTTGACATCGTCAGGGTCATCAGCTCATACTCTCGGGGGATATCAAACCTCCCGTGGAGCGTCCTCTTCTGTGTCTGGGTCACCTTGGAGTGAAACTCCGCCAGAAGAGATCGTCGGTCTATGAGATCTGATGTCATCCTAGGAAGGAGAAATGATCGCCGGAGAAAGATGGGCGGGAAAGAACTCGAGTTCTCAAAAGTGAATTTTAAAAGACAATTGTGACGCCCCTGTTTTCACACATGGCTATAGTCCAAGGTGAATCCAGAGATGTCAAACCTGTCATGCACCTACACTGTGTAATAACACGTATCACCATTCACAATAATATTCTCTAGTAGAATAAAAAAGAAGCGTAGTTACAAAATAGGCAAAACAAAGTAAATAAATACAATAGACATGGTATAGAAGGATAAATCTCATAAATGAAACCATATCTTAAATGAATAAAACTGTAAACACCTGATCTCTAAAATAATATAAAATATCTCGACATGAATCAACTGGAAATGTAACTAAGGCTCATAGCCTTTACAAAATGAAATACAACTCAAATAACTGAATTGAAACATAAATCTACTATGGAGCCTCTACTGATAACTAGTGCGATAGTGACTATGCAAGAACTCCGTCATCCTATGGTTCTCTGAAACTTTGAACTGCCTAAAAAGAAATTTTAAAATAAAAAGAACAACAACAAGAGCATCAGAGCACTACAACAAATTCACCTCCATCCGACCCCAAGGGAAGAGCTGCTAGATGAAGTGAAGGCTCTACCTATTAAGTATAGTGTACCTAGATCATTTTTCCCATATCTAATGGAGTTATTATTTAGACACCTACAAGACGAGACGTAGTATGTCAAGTGAAATAATCCAAATAAGGAAACCCTCATGTATATACCATATGTCTCAAATTGTAGACGCATAAACATTAACACCAAATTAGAGATAAATAATCTAAATGAAATTAATAATTAGAAACCCACAGCACGAGACTAGTATCTTAAGCAAAATAATCCAAACAAGGAAACCCTCATGCATATACCATATATCTCAAATTGTGAATCACTAATCAATGATCCTAACCTAAGAATAAAATAAAGTAATACATAAAGTTAAGATATTCATAATATCGTATTTATAATATCTTCCACTATCACTTAGAAGATAAGATAAATATCAACATATAACCTCGCATACTTTCAAGGGCAAAGTACCTCGGCCATATATCTTAGCAATAAGTCATATACATAACTGGCATCCGCCAAAGACTCAGGCTATCAATAATCATCTCAATGCAAATCCTTACAAGATTCTGATTCATCGCATCATCATGCAGGATGGACTACCCGGTCAGTATCGTAACAGTGTACACGACTCATTAGTCTCATCGCATCTCTGTACGTAACACGAGTGCGGGACGGACTACCATATGGCTCACAAACCTTATCGCATCCTAGTGCGGGATGGACTCCTAGATAAAACATACTAAACCCGACTCAATGGCTTGTACTAATGGTATATCAACATACTACTCCATGTAGTAATGAGTGGTGCTCATCAACGATATCCAACATGTATATAAATGTGTAGTCAATCTTTATCTCAAGTGTAATCGAAACAAAATTCGTCATAATCCCCTTTTGGGATACTTGTAGTGTGCTACAACACTATTTAGGTGTACCCATGACTGTACATGTATCATCGTGCGGCTCGATCCTCGCGATCGCATTAAAAAAACGCAAGAAACAAAACTACATGTCAAAAATATCCTAGGTCGATCGACGCTTCCCCAAGGGCATCGATCAATCGAACAGAGCATTGTGCACAACGTGCACACACATGACTTTGCCGGTCGACTACCCCTAGGGCGACGGTTGACCGGCCAGAGCAATATCTGGTTCTTAGGTTTTCGGGTTTGCATAATTGTAACTATATTTAAACACTTATTTACATCATTATGATAAATATAACAATATTAAAACTTGAACATTAAATAACAGAAGATCATCTCTACAAAAATTAAACTTTTGATTTAATCTAATTTGGGTTAACATCCTAATTAATAAATTTCTCGAATAAAACATGAAATTTTTCCACAAGATTAACTGAACAAGATAAATTCTATATAATTAACGGAGATGAAAAATTATTTGAACATGTTTACAGAACTTAGGTATCACAAACCTAGGGTTTAAACATCTCTCTTTTATATGAAAACTCAATTAATAATAAATCTAGGGTTTAAACATGATTATGACATGATTAACAAGTTAAAAACAAAATTAAAAGCAACCCTAATGATCATGATCATGCTACTAACATAAAAGAAAAAGAAATAAACTTTATATCTATCATTAGATTAAGATTTAACCTCAAAAATCATGTTTTTAAAAGCATGGGGTTAAACTTCAACATGAGATTCATCATTATAATTAATAAAAACTTAATCTTTACTAAGGGAAGGGTTTGGAGGAAGATGATCTTGCCTCAAACGCTGCTGTAAAAACTCAACGATGTAAGAAAAACAAGTTCTCTCTTGCCAAAAGCTGACAAACTCTCCCTCTTCTCGGATTTGCTTCATAAAGCTCTCAAAATTCACCAAAAAGTGATCTAGAGTTTTTGAGGGGAGAGGGTGGCCGCTAGGGTTTGGAGATTTAATAAAAAAAGAAAATTTTCATAAAAAAACATAGGTATTTATAGAGGCAAACCCGAAATAAACATGTTTGACCCGAACCAGGAAACCTTGTATGACTAGAAAAACAACATTCGGTATTTTGGCTATAACTTTTTCGTTCGACCTTAGAATGAGGTGATCTCAGATTTGTTAGAAAAAGTCCTATAACTTTTATCTTTTGAGTATTTTCAAATTTTTACTGTATCGTGTGTAAAATATAAAAACTTTTAACTGGTCGTTTTTTCCAGAATCAAGCTCGTGCATGTCGTGCATGATTTCACTCCTATATATATATATATATATACAATCCCTTGCATACTCAAACATTAAAATATATTATTTATCACCATATACCATATTTATTATTATTTTTCACATAATAATCAAATTTTGCAGGGTTTTACATCTTCCCCTTAAAAAAATTTTGTCCCAGAAATTCTGTAATTGTATCTTAGCGATTAATAATATGAGAAAAGCACCAAAAGGGGATAATCCAGATAAGGAAACCCTCCCGTACACATCTCGTATCATTAATTCCCAGATATAAAATATAGTAATAGCTACACTTAACCATCAAGAATACAAATACTCCCACTTAACTCTTTACTAAGCGGAACAAGTACGTCGGGTGAAAAATCCAAACAAGGAACCCCCCATATATATACCATGTGTTCCGAATGATTAGGAGTTAAGTGTTAGTACCCTCGTTCTAGCGTTAAATACAAGTATAACAATATGGATAATAATGAACACCAATCAAAATTAATCAATTTATCTGCTCAAATAGGTGCGGGTAGTCGCGATTCATAACATCTTTACGCTCCCTTCAGAATCCTCCTCGATATCTATACTTAACATTCTAGAATGTAAATACTCCCACTTAACTCCTAACTAAGCGGAACTAGTACGTCGTGTGAAAAATCCAAACAAGGAACCCCTCATATATATACCATGTGTTCCGAATAATTAGAGCTAAGTGCTAATACCACCATTCTAGCGTTATGTATAGATATGAGCATGTAGATAATCATAAACATAGGCGAATCATATCCAAACAATTTACTTGCTCAAATAGGTGCAAGTCGTCGTGATGCATATCCTCATCATGCCCCAAGAAAGTTGCTCAGCTCCTTTCCGATTCTATTGAACTTTAACTAAAGGAATCACTTTGTTTCTAAGTCTCTTGTCCTTCTTAGTAAGAATACACACATGAATTTCAATAATAGTCATATCATCAATAATCTCGGCCTCTCGCTGCTGTTCCTCGTCACGTAGATGCTTCTTAAGCATCGAAACATGGAAGACATTGTGTATACTTGACATCGATACTAGAAGATCTAGCCGATATGAAATGGCTCTAATACGCACTATCCTGAACGGACTGATATACCTCAGGGTAAGCTTTTCCCTATCTACCAAAACACTAAATTCCCTTCATTGGTGATATTTTTAACAATACATAGTTCCCAAGCTGGAACCCTAATGGTCGTCATCTTTGATCTGTATAACTCTTCTGACGCTCTGCGCTGCAAAATACACTCCCAAATTATTGCTACTTTTTCTATAGTCTGTCTCACTAACTTCGATCCAAACAATAGGGTGTCCTCTGGTTCTGTCTAGCAAATATGTAATCTACAAGGCCTCCCGTACAACGCCTCATACGGTGCTATGCCAATTGTCACTTGGTAATTGTTGTTATAACTGAATTCAATCAAGGGGATGTGGTCCTCCCAGTTGTCCTGGAAATCTATAACATAAGCCCGCAACATATCCTCCAACACTTGATTCACTCTCTCTGTTTGTCCATCTGTTTGCGAGTGGAAACCACTAGAATATGACAACTGGCTACTGAAAGAGTTTTGGAAGCTCCTCCAAAACTGCAAAGTAAAATCCGAGCCTCGGTCTGATATAATTATCTCTGGAACTCCATGTAATCTCACTATCTCCTAGATGAATATCCTCGCATACGTCTCTGCCGTGTATGTCATCTTCAACGGAATGAAATGTGCTAACTTTATCAACCTATCAACTATTACCCAAACTGAACTGTTTCCCTTCTTCGACCTCGGCAAATCCTATAACGAAATTCATAGAAATATCTGTCCACTTCCACTCCGGAATGGGTAAAAACTGTAGGGTTCATGCCAGTCTCTGATGTTCTGCCTTCACTTACTAGCAGGTAAAACATCTAGCCACATACTCTGCAATCTCCCTACGCATGTCGCTCCACCAAAAGTGTCTCTTCAGGTCATTGTACATTTTAGTTATGCCTCGATGCACTGTGTACCTGGTACGATGCGCCTCGTCAAATAAGTCCTTCTTCAACTGCGGATCACTCGACATCACTAACTGACCCTTCATTCGAAGTCCTCCATCAGCTCTAACGGTCCAATTAGCCTTTGGCTCTTTGGAGATCTCCCCCTTTCGAGTTTGAATCCAAGAGTCCTCTAGCTGAGCTCTGACCACTTTATTACTCCAAGATGGCTACTCAGGCAAAGCTCCCAAAAATGTGCTGTCATTGCCGATCTTCGGTCTAAAATAAAATTGGCTAAGGGTGTGAAGATCTCGATATAACAAGCACCTCAAAGCTGCAATCCGATGATGACGCTTCCTACTCAATACGTTTGCTACAACATTAGCCTTCCCCGGATGATACTGAATCGCAAACTCGTAGTCTTTGATAAACTTAACCCATCGTCACTGTCTCTAATTTAGCTCTTTCTAAGAGAAAAGGTACTTCAAACTCTGATGATCAATGAAAAGCTCGAACTGCACTCCATACAGATAATATCTCCATGTCTTCAGTACAAAGACCACTGTTGCAAGCTTCAAGTCGTGCATGGGATAATATTGCTTATTTTATCAGCTACCGTGATATGTATGCCACTACTCTCTGGTTCTGTATCAAAGCACCTCTTAGACCCAATAACGACACATCTGTATAGACTACGAAAGTCCTGTCACTGCTCAAAATAATCAATACTGACGTTGTAGTCAACTTAGCCTTTAGAGTCTCAAAGGCCTTCTGGCACTCCGTGCCAGTGTGTAAGTGGCGTCGTAATCTTTAAGAAATCCTGAATAAACTTATTGTAATAGCCTACTAAACCAAAGAAACTACGATTCTCTGAAGCTGTCTTCGACGGCTCCCAATTAAGTACTGCCTCCACCTTTGCTGGGTCTACTGCAATACCCTCCTTGCTGATGAAATGGGCCAAAACTCTAACCTCAGAAAGCCAAAACTCACATTTGCTGAATTTGGCATATAACTAATACTCCCGCAAGGTCTGTAATGCCAATCGAAGATGCTGCTCGTGTTCTACCTCCGATCTCGGATAGATAAGAATATCATCGATGAATACGATCATGAATTTGTCCAAATATGGATAGAAAACCCGATTTATCAAATCCATGAATACATCTGGTGCATAGGTCAGCCTAAATGGCATGACAAGGAACTCGAAGGACCCATATCAAGTTGAAAAATGGTTTTAGGAATATGCATCTCCCGAATCTGCAATTGATGATAGCCAGAACAATGATCAATCATTGAGAAATGCTGTGCTCCATGTAGCTGGTCGAACAAGTCATCAATCCTCAGTAGTAGATACCGATTCTGAATAGTGACCTTGTTCAACTCACTATAATCTATACAAAGGTGCATACTACTGTCCTCCTCCTTCACGAATGTTCGCGGGAAAAATTACACTCATTGATTCCATTGATTCCTTTGTTAACAGTTTATCGGTTACAAAGATCCGGTCTTTTTATAAGATCCGGTTACAACGAGATCAAAGAAAAAAAAATAAAAATTACAACTTTCCTTCTTTGTCGAACAAATCGCAAGATCCTGTTTTGCGGTCTCTCGCTTGTGTGGGTTCTTCGCCTGCGCCGGGATTAATCCGTGGACCACCGCAAGATCTTGATCCTGTCGGATCTACACGGTATGACGGGTGCTATTTCACAAAGGAAATAACAGCCGGGGGTACTACTTCACCAAGGAAATAATAGCCTTCTCGGGATTAAAAAACCAAGTTTTGATCCGGGAATAGGCTACCCGACAACGTGTATTAGACGTTGACTTATCCCATTGTTACGGGAATAGGCTACCCGACAACGTGTATTAGACGTTGACTTATCCCTACTTAGGCTTCAGGATAAAATACCCCAGACTGGTATTCTGGTGTCTTTTTCTACGGAGAAAGACTAACCCGGCGACGCGTGTTAGGCGTCGGCATATCCTTTCTTAGGATTCAGGATGACATTCCCCATGCGTGTAAGGCATGGATTTTGGTTTTATTAATAACAACCTGTCACAATGTTAAATATGTGGGCTGCAGCGCGTGTTAGGCGCAGACTTATCTCTGCTTAGGATTCAGGATAAACTTCTTAGGATGAATCCTAGATTGATAAATTCTTGGAAAAGGTTGGTGTGGGAAAGGAAGAATTTTATATTCTATTTCCCGGTCTTCTTTTAGAGGGTGAAGGCGAACCCGAATTCAAGGAAGGAAGAATTTTATATTCTATTCCTTGATTCTGGAAAGGAAGAATTTTATATTCTATTTCCAGCGCAAAAGAAACTAGAAGTGGGATCTCCACTCCGAGAATCTGGAAAATCTAGATAAACTTACCTTTTATAGGAGTGGTTATCTAATCTGAGGATGAGTTTTTCGTTTATCAAAGTGAAATTTCAACTTCGGTTATAACCATGAGAAGGCTTAACCAAAAAAGAAGGGAGTTCTTTCGTTTATCGAAAGGGGACTCTGAACTGAAAGTGGACCTCTTGTTCATGGAAAGAGTCAAGAGGGCCAGAAAGACACTTTTGGTGGACTCACTGTCAATTGAAATTGATCAGTGAGGGATTTTGGTGGTGAAAATGATTTTTGGGTTATCCTCTAGAATATTGAGTGTAATATCCTTCAAGGAATTTCCCGGTAAATGAGTTATCCTGAATGTACTAGGGATAGTACTTTTTCAGGAACTTCCCATTTATTGGCATTAATTGCCTGGCACCCTCTTGAGTAATCAGGCGATATGCGCCGTTTGAGTAGACTGTTGTTTGTGTCAAAAGTTGCCTTTTCCATTGTTTTCAAACCTGTTACACCGTTTATCGATTACAAGTTCAAACTGAAAAGAGAGTTGATCTTTTTATAAGATCTTCTTACAACGAAAAATAAAGATTACAACTTTATCAAACAAAACGCAGCAGTAGTTTATCTCCCGCTGCTTTGCGTGGGATCTTTGCCTGTGCCGGGGACGCGTTAGTCCATGGACCACCGCAGACCAAAGCCGATCGACAATATAATTATGCTCTTGTTTCACGAGGGAAACAATTACGGAAGCGACAATCATGACCAAGCGAGATTGTGGCTCTTCTCGAGATTAAAACCAAGTTTAATCCGGAGGAAAGAAGGGAAAAGAATCACAAACCTTTCGAAGGGGCTTTCTTTATGAAAGTGTTCGCCAAGCTCTGATGATTCTCCTCTGAAATTCGTGGTTGACTGGTCAATTTGACAGCACCTCGCCTTCTTAATCTCAGATCTCCGATCCCCTTGAAAGAAGACCTTAGGCTTCTATTTATAGGCTTTTTGAGATGTGTCTCCTAGTAGGAATTGATGTTTAAACGTTATCTGCGGTTTATAACTGTCTAAACGTGTTTATGGATAACCTCAGAGCAGTTGGAGAGGTTTTGGGACGAAAGAATCCTTAAAAATCATCGAAATCCGTGTTTGGGGAGGTTTTGTATCCAACAAGAGTCCTGGTGACTCGGAAATGTGCGAGTCAGCTCTTGGTGACTCGGAACTGTGCGAGTCAGCTCTTGGTGACACGGAACTGTGTGAGTCAGCTCTTGGTGACTCGGAACTGTGCGAGTCAGCTCTTGGTGACTCGGAACTGCGTGAGTCAGCTCTTGGTGACTCGGAACTGTGCGAGTCAGCTCTTGGTGACTCGGAACTGCGTGAGTCAGCTCTTGGTGACTCGGAACTGTGCGAGCCACCATTTGGTGACTCGGCACTGTTCAAGCTTCGTTATTCTTCCAGCTTCCTTGTTTTGCGTACGCTTCGTCGCCTTGCTGATTTTGGATGAATTCCTTTGACTTGGATAATAACGTTTATCGTCTTTTCCTTGTCTTGCACTGTGTTTGAGGACCTATGGGCAATTTTTAACGCCTACAATCATCCTGTGTCAAGTCGTGGAGCTAGAATAGAGTTTCTTAGGATTCATGTATATAGCCTGCTAAGAATTTCTAGAGTGAGTGAGGACATTATATACGTATGTTCGAAAATTATAATTTTTTTTATGACTACCTTACTTTGATTGAAAAGTAATTTCCTGAAAACTTATCGTGATACGTTATGTCATATATGTGTATATATATTTGTGATCTCCTTTACTGTGTCATTTAAGCTCTCATCTTGATATTACAAATATCAGGATGAGGATATGGTCGAGGTAAAACTCGTACCTGGAGAGCTGGGCAAGCTGACCCGAGCCGCAGCAAGCTCCATAGTATTTGATCGACTTCATGACTTATACTCGTATACTCTTGGGAGTTCTGAAAGTTAGTTTAGCCTCATATACTTATCGGAGGTCGCCGGGTTATCCTTAAGAATATTGTATACGATATTCTCCAGGAACTTACAGTTTAAACTCGTATACCCATTGGAGTTTAAATATGGATATCGTATACCAAGGACCAAAATACCCAAAATTTGACCCAAATAGCTTACTATTCATGCGAGCCAGTGGGTAATGATTTCTTTTGTGCGAGTCAGTTTCAGGTCTTGCGAGTCAGTAAATGGTGACTCGGAACTGGCGAGGCAGCTTTGGGCCTTGCGAGTCAGTAAATGGTGACTCAGAACTTGGCGAGGCAGCTCGTGGTGACTCGGCTTTTGCGAGTCAGGTGGTGGTGACTCGGCTTTTGCGAGTCAGCTTCGGGCGGTTCTTTAAAAGAACGACTGTTCTTCTTCTTCATTCATTTCGACTCTTTTTCTTGAATTCAAAAATTTCTCTCTTCCCTCCTTTATTCCTCTTTTCAAATCCTTCAGCTTCTTCCGGCCTTCCTCATTTGATTTGTGAGCTCGACTAGAATCTTGAAGCCTCAGTTTGGGGACTTAGGGTTTTGATTTGAATCTTGAAGGGGATTTGCGACGTGGGTTCGTCATCTCTGTTCTTGATCGGATTTCAGGTATGCCTCGTTCTTTATATCTTCAATTCGAATCCATTTAACTTTTTGAACTTCGGTTATAGAGTTTTAGCCGAAACCCTAGCTTTTCTGATTTGGGGGAAACACCAAGACTGATTTCTTGTGTGATGACCGACCATTTGGGGGTTCAGTTTTGGGTTTTCCTGCTCCATCAATTGGTTCTTGATTTCGGGTTCTTGAATGGTTGGTTGGTCTTGGAATAAAATCTCACAATTGAGCCCCTACATGCCCGGTGTCTAACATTCTGGTTTGAAACATCTGGCTCAGGGATTCTGAACCTCTTCATGTAGTCGACCCTTCGATGGGGGTTCACTTTGAGTTGGAATGCTTAAGTTTTGATTCTTAAGTCCTGATCTTTGAATTCGGTTATGGGTGAAAACCCAAAACATAGGTTTCTAACTTTGGTTGATGACCGAGTACCCAATGTTGAACTGCGACTGATTTTAGACTTGATCTGACATCCTAATTTCACATGCGGTTATGGCCAGAAGTTTTATTCTGTAGACACGTCGTGGTTTATTGTTGGCCCCGCAGGCGGCTTTAACCAATTCCCTGAAATTCTGGCTTAATTTGTTGCATGATGTGTCGTAGGTTGAAACCGTATCGGCATCGAGCCCACTACTTAAGTCTGATCGGAGCACCATTTTATCTTTCATTAATCTGACATTTCTCCATTTTCCGTAATTGTCCTGTTAATTCTCTCTGCAAATATGTCGCCTAAGAGATCTCGCGTTATTCGAGGCCGTTCGTCGACTCAATCGCCTGAGCCGGCGCCATTTAGCTGCACAGGTATATTTATCACCGCCTCTTTCATTCATACATTTGAGATATCATGCTGCATTTTGCATCCCCGCTTTGTTCTCCTTTGTGAGGCAATTGGGAAGAGCCGCCACTCTCCTTCGTAGGGGTGGACGCTTTACCAGTCATGTTTTGCTTGGTCAAGACATGGCTGAACTATCTTGGGGCGATTTCTCGCTGTACTATACTCCGAGGGACGGATATACTATCATGTTATTCATGCGACAGTATATTCCGTGCTTCGTATGTATAGTGTGGCTTTAATCGTCTCACCTAGATAAACCATCATGAATATGTAGCTGGTATGATATCCTCGCTTTGCTCTCCTTTGTGAGACAATTGAGAAGAGCCGCCACTCTCCTTCGTTGGGAGTGGACGCTTCGCAAGTCGTGTTTTACTTAGTCAGGACACGTCTTAGTATGACATGGGGCGATCTCATGTTGTGTTACATCACATAGACTTAGGTATATCACCGTGTCATTCGCACGTTAATATGCTTTGTCATTTGCGTGCGCAATATAATTGAGATCGTCTCACCATTTACAAGGTCGTGACTCTATCTCACAATTTGTGAGTTGAGTTCGACGCCTGTACCATTTTTAACATAGGCGTTAATGATTATATCTGATAAATGTGCATTGTTTTCTTAGTTGATTTTCTCTCGAGGGAATTCAATGCTCATTCAGTGGAGGGTCGATGTAGTGAGGCTTATGCCTTTACCGATGAGCTCATCCCTGTTCCAGTAATTCCTCAATTTGCTCTGGGCGTACCGGAAGAGCTTCCTCGGTTAGTAAGGAAAGGAGAATGCCAGAGTTTAAGGCAACTTATCACAGATGCGCCGTTAGTAAAGGATCCGAGTTCTACGCATCCGCTAAGAAAGCCAGACTATTTGTTTGGGGATTCTATTGAAGACCCCGCCTCTGTTTTTCTTGGTTCTGAGCAATGGCTGCATCATGACGACGGTGGCTATCTATATCTTCCTCCGATTCCTCGCCACCGTTCCCTTGCCGAGCTTCGATGCCAAGCTCTTCATCGGGAGATGTCGTGGAGGCTAACAGAAGAGCACGAGCGCATTCACTGTGGTTATATTACCCGCGGTACGGTCAATTCGAGTAATAGGAATCGGATTATAGGTTTGCATCCAGGGATTACTGGACTGAGTGACCCACCCAAGGATGAGGTCTTCACTGTTGCGAACACTGTGAGAAATCGGCTTGCGGCTTTGGGCCGAGAGATGCCGGTAGCCGGTCATCGATGTTATGGCTGGATACACTCATCGGATAAACTATGGTGGACCCGTTTGAGCCACTACATCTTGGATCAATTCGGTGAAGACCTGAAGGCTAGTGGCTTATATGCGGCCGTTCGTGCTACCACTTATGGACTGGCTATGAGTGTTCCTCACTTTTTGGCGCTGCTGGAATTCTACAATCCTGACGCCAATACATTTCTAACTAAACATGGTGAATTAGGATTAGCGTTACACGAGATGCATAAAATCTCCGGTCTTCCGATGGGGAACATGATTTATCAGGAATACTTCCCCTCTACTAAGGAACTGCAGCAACTGAGGTCGCGGACTCCCGACCGTTATAATACCTTCTGGGACCTTGTTTGTCATTATCACATTGCTCTTGCAGGTATCGATCCTTTATCCAAGAAATCACGACCGCAAATCAGTTTGAAGAAGTTCTCGGACTATCTTTTTAAGAATACGGACAGCATTCGGAATGAACCGATTTGTGTGTTATCGCCATTGACTACTTTCGAAGTGAATGAGCTAATTGAGAAGTCAAACGCTCAATCTTACACTACAGCTGGCGTTGAGGATGGTTTTGCTGCCGGAACAAAGTTTCGAACTTTCTTATGGCATGGAGTCAAACCGATCCAGCCCATGACATTACTTGCTGGGTTTCTTGCTCTGTGGTTAAAAAAATGTGTAGTACCATACCAGTCTTGTGACGTACTTTCCCCCGAAGTGTTGTTTCCAGCGGTTCTGCTTGCTCATCGGAAAAGCTTGTGTCTTCTTCCGGCAATGACCGCGGGTATTTGCAGAGGGCTACGCCAGGTGGTAAACGGATTTAGTCAAGAGAACACGCCACCTACTCAGATTCCTCACTCAAAAGTGGAGCTACCTTATACCTATTTAATGGCTTGGTTAGTGCTCCATCGATCCGATATGATGGGGGCGCCGTCCTCGGTGGATCCTTCCCTTCCCTTTCTTCAAGTAATAGAGAAATGTAAGTGGAAAGGACGAGGTTTTGCTGAGGTTAGGAAGCAACTTCAGAATCATAAATGCTGGGTCTTTCCTACTTGCTTTCCACGATTTTCGGGTTAGTATGGCGATTCGTTGGTAGATGTAGAAAAGCCAGGTACGGGTAGGACTCTTCTTGATTCCGGCTGTTTCGATTGGTTGGTTAACATTCGGCCGGGCTATGTGGTTTTCCGAGTTCGAAATCATTGTTACATAGAGCCCTACTTGCCGTGTCGGTTCGCTAATCAATTTGGTTACGATCAGATTTATGTTGGAAACCCAAACCAACGGCTCCAGACCCGTGGAGGTTTAGTGGATGGGGCTCGAGCGTGGCTTTGGAACATTACTGGTTGCACCGGTGCCAAATTTAATCTCCCTGGCGTTGAGCGCAAGTTAGAACTGACTTTTCTACAATGCCGGTGGCTTTTGGCAGCCAATGAACATGTGCCAGTTCAAACGATTACCGAGTCCACCGACGAAGAAGCTTCTCGAGTTGCTACTCGGATGGTATATGAGTCTGAGCTTGAGAAGAGAAAGAAGGATCCTGTGGGTCTTCCTAACCATCCACAGCAAAAGGAGCCAACTATGGAACCTCAGGTTGAGGGTGGTGCAGAGCTTGGTGGCGATGGTGGAGAAGAAGTCTAAATTTTCAGAGGAGAGGCTAACTGAAGAGGGACGCCCGGCTAAACGCAAGAAGTTGACTTCTAAGCGGAGGAGCAATCCTGAAACGATGCCCTCGACTCAAGGTGTTACCGTTGAGAGGGGTGAGTACCTCTTTGTATAGCTCCTTCCGATATACGTTGAGCTTTCGAATTTAAACAATTTTCGTATTTTGCAGGAGGAGATTTCCCAAGCGACTTTGTCTTTGACGCCTCTTCGCCTGACCTTGATTTCTCGACCCTAATTCCGGGAATCAGGCCAGAAGAGGGTATAGGCGCAGAGACCAACGTTCTCGGCGAGACCGAGGTGGGTCATGACATCGAGGCAGGTTTGACCGAGCATGCTGAGAGTCCAGGTATTCTAAAAACTAGTAACGTCTTTTTCGGATGGCGGGCAATGACCGATGGAGAATTCGTATCCCCGCTAACTGTTTCTCTGCTTCTTACTCTGTTAGAAAAGCTACAAGAGGTGGATCGAAGCGAACAGGTGCCGGAATCCAACATTGCCATTGAAGGTAAAGTTTTGTTATATAGTCTGGCATGTTGGAACGACTATATTTTGACCCTCGCACCTTTTTATAATAGAGGGTCATGGTGAAGAGGAGGATTCCCAAAACGCATCTTTTGAAGAAGAGGATCTGGCTTCGTGTGAACCGGTATTGGCTTCCGACGATATGTTGCTGGATGATATGTTGCGTGAACAAGCCCAATACGAGGCCGTTGACCCGATAATCACCGCTGACTCACCCGCACGTAAGATTCTTCTTCGCATGCTTTATTTATTCGTGGTTCCTTAGCCACTCATCGGCAGATTCAAATCGTAGGACCAGTCATAACGACTGATGCAACTACTCCTAACGGGAAATCTGGTGAATCTGAGGGTCTTGATTTCTTGCTTTTGGCAGGAATTGTTATTGACGCTCGGTCATCAGACTTTCCGCAACAACCTCCGGTTTCTTTGGGAACACCGACTATCGCGCCTGCTGCAACTATTAGCGAGAGTTTGCCTGTGAGACTACCTGAAATGGCTGATGCTTCAACAGTTATTACACCTGTGCCACCCCCAGCGACATGCGAAATTGAGCGGCGAGAGGCGGGTTCTTCTTCTTTTCTAGGATCGTCATCTCAGCTTCGCGCGCGCGTTGATGCTTTATTGTCTGATGACGACCCAGATAAGCTCCTCCTCTGCTTGGAAGTTGGCAATTTTCTCAATTTTGTAGAGTCACTGGTCGGTAAACTTCTGGAGAAAAGACTCCCTTTCGGTGATTTTCGCCCGATCCTTGAGCGCAAAATAGCCTTAATAAAGGATATTGTCTCCCTTGACATCGCTGAAGCTTTGACCGAGGATGTAAATCAATTTGAGCGTAAGTTTGTGAAACTCCAGGAGCTCCAATCTATTGGTGTCTCTGGGTATGTTGCTGCGCAAATGGAGGCTCGTATACAGACATGGCGTGAATCTCGAGAATCGATCGAAATTGGGATTCAGGCGCAGCGAAAACGGGTCGACCAAGCGGAGGCAGTTCTTTCCGAAAGATCGGCTCATTTACGTGGAATTGACTCGTCGTTAGCCTCTGTTGATATCGAAATAGCGGAGCTTGAGCGAAAGCTGGTGGAGGCGAAGCAGCGAAGAACTATTCTAGAGGTGACCAAGGCTGGGGAGGAGCATAGCAAGGCCGTGATATCCAGCAAAGTGATGCTCTCGAGGGAAAGATTAGCTAGGATGGAGGAAGAAGCCGCGCAACTATTATCTGCATCTGAGGACTCCTTCAAAACCGAGCTGCAGCGTGAGCTTGAACGTGCTTATGCTGAAGAGTTAATCAAGCTTGAGCAAGAAATCATTAGTCTAAAATACAATGTAAAATGATTGTGATTGCTGTATCCGAACTTTTTTGTTAATGACATGCGTGTTTTGTTCAGTGCGCTTTTTATTCATGATTTCTCATTCTTTTTTTTTAAGAATAATCAACCGTAATACTTGTAGGATTTTTGGCAAATCCTCAGCCGTCAACGGATTTGGTATGCCTTTACCGACTACCGTTTGAATCGGGCTAGCTTGTGAATTATCTAGGTCCGTTTCACAAGTAACGTTGTGCTAAAGGGATGAACCCCTTTAGACTTAATGCTACGAATTTGAATACGTAGACTTGGTCATTTTCTTACGGTAAAAGACAAACCGGCGGTGCGTATTAGGTGCCGACTCACCCCTGCTTAGGCTTCGGGATCAAGTTCCCCAGACTAGAATTCTGGTGTCTTTTTCAATCGGTGAAAGACTAAACCGGCAACGTGTGTCAGACGTTGACTTATCCCTTCTTAGGATTCGGGATAAAATTCCTCGTACCTGTGAGGTACGAATTTTGGGAGTTGAAAATATAGCATCCTTTTATAGGACAAAAAAAACGAACCAGATACTGAAGAGGATGAATTTTATATTCTTTCTTCAGTCCTTCTTTTTGAGGGAGAAGTAAACCCGATACCAAAGAAGCAAAATTTTATATTCTATCCTTGATATGCAGAAGAAACTAAAAGTGGGATCTCCACTTCAAGAATCTGTGAAATGAAACTAAGAATGGGATCTCCATCCTGAGAATCGGGAGGATTCAGTTTACCCCAACTTTTATAGTCTAGGTTATCTGATCCGGGAATAAGTTTTCTTGTTTATCAAGATGAAATTCAAACTCCAACCCTAACTTTTATAGGTTTGGCTGAAGAGACAGACATGAACTGTTTTCGTTTATCGAAGAGAAATCCAATTTTGGCCCAAGTGACTTGATAGTTAGACCAAAAGGGGATATTGAGACGACCCTAACTTTCGTAGGTTTGGTCGTTCAGCGTAGAGCGAAGGCCTTCTTTTCTGAAGAGGGGAAGGCAACTTCAAAGTAGGAATGCGAGTATCAATCATAGTGGCAGTCAGACTTGGCCCAAGGAATTTAGGCCTGTTGTAAACTGATCTGATAATGAGGGATACTAAGAATTTTCTTGTGAGGAAAGATTGGTTCTAACAAGTAATCAAATCTCATCTCACAAAAGATTGTTTAGACGATTACAGCAGGGGTTCCCTATAACCAGGTTTGAATTATTTTAGAGAACAGCTGGTTGTTTCCGGGTTATCCTTAAGAATATCGTATATGGTATTCTCCAGGAACTTCCCGTCAATAATGAATTCTGAATGTACTAAGGGTAGTACTTTTTCAGAAATTTGCCATTTATTGGCATCATGAGCCGGTCACCATCCTTGGTAACTAGGCGATATGCGCCACTCGAGTAGACTGTCTCTACTACGAATGGTCCGTCCCATTTGGGTTCAAATTTACCTTTCTTCTTGGAGTTAAGGATCATAGGCCGTCTTTCAGTTAAGACCAAATCTCCTTCCTTAAAACTCCGTTGTCGAACCTTCTTATCGAAAGCTCGGGATATTCTGGCTTGGTAGAACTCAATATGTTGCTGAGCTTCTAAGCGCTTTTCGTCAAGCATCTCGAGTTCTTCGAGGCGTTTCTGATGTTGTTCTTCGATCGTCATCCGGGTTGCTAGAGCGATTCGAAGAGATGGGATTTGTATTTCTAACGGAAGGACGACCTCACACCCGTACACTAAAGAGTATGGGGTTGCTCCCGTCGGCGTGCGCACTGTGGTACGATAGGCCCACAAAGCCGCGCCGAGTTTGTCGTCCCAATCTCGCTTATTGGTCTTCACGAGTTTTGACAACAGTTTTATGATAGTCTTATTGAAAGCTTCAGCCAATCCATTCGCTGTGGGATTATAAGCCGTTGACGAGATATCCTGAATTTTAAACTTCTCGCAAAACCTGATAAAGGCGTTGCTGACAAACTGAGGACCGTTGTCATGTATGATTCGTCTTGGGACACCATGTCGGTAGATAATATGGTGTTTGATGAATGCGATGACATTGCTTGTTTTAACTTCTCTGAGTGGGACCGCTTCAGCCCATTTGGAGAAGTAGTCAGTAATTGCTAAGATGAACCGGTCACCTTTGATCGACGGGGGATTTATAGGACCGACGATGTCCATTCCCCAAGTTTCAAATGGCCATGATGTGACCGACGGATGCAAATACTCCGGCGGTTGGTGCATATAATTCGCATGTATCTGACACTCATGACATTTTCGGGCGTATGCAACTGCGTCAGTCATTATATGAGGCCAGAAGTATCCCATTCTTCTGATGCGGTCATAAAGTTTGGGACCGGGTTGGTGTGCGCCGCAAACCCCTTCGTGCGCTTCCTTGAGGACTTCCTTCGCCTCCTTAGCTGATAAACAACGTAGCAGTAAACCATCATACCCCCTGCGATATAGCGTTCGACTCTCCGTGTTATAGTAAAATCTTGCCGCCCTTCGTCGGATTGAATCCCTCTCTTTCACATCTTCCGGTAGGATCCCATGTAGGACATAATCGATGATAGGGAAACGCCAATCTCGGGGTTCAAGCTCGAGTTGAGTTGAATATACCTCTTGAATATCCTCTTCCTTGTCCTCTTCATCATGAATTGGCACGAAGAGTTGATGAGTTCTCACTGTAACGGACTGTTCCGTTTCGGGCGGCTGTGCCAGGGACACGGCTAATGCTGCCAGTGCATCTGCATACGTGTTTTGCAGGCGTGGAATATATTCAATGAAGAATCTTTCAAACGACTCTGCCATCTCAACGGCTGCCTTGTGGTATGGTATCAAATCCTGATTTCTGACTTCATACTCTCCCTGAACTTGCTTAACTATTAGTTGAGACTCACCGAAGGCTTCGAGATACTCAACCCCCCAGCTCTTTAGCAAAGCTGAGCCCAATAAGTAACGCATTATATTCGGCTACATTGTTTGAGCACG
>NC_033795.1:70004027-70011205 GCF_001876935.1 Asparagus officinalis | reverse complement strand
GCACCCCGTGTCGGTATATGACATGATGCTTAATGAAATTGATGACGTTGTTCGTCTTTACTTCTCTGAACGGGATCGCTTCAGCCTACTTTTAGAAATAATCTGTGATTGCGAGGATGAATCGATCGCCTTTGACTGAAGGGGGAAAAATAGGACCAACAATATCCATACCCCATATCTCGAACGGCCATGACGTGGTTGACGTGTGCAATTGCTCTGGCGGTTGATGCATGTAATTTGCATGTATTTGACAAGCGTGTCATTCTCGTGCGTGTTCGATTGCATCTCGAACCATCGTTGGCCAGAAATATCCCATTCTCCTGATGCGATCATACAGTTTGGGACCGGGCTGATGCGCACCACATTCTCCTTCGTGCGCTTCCTTAAGAACTTCTTCTGCTTCCTTGTTCGAAAGGCATCGGAGTAATAAACCATCGTACCCTCTACGGTATAACGTATGGGTTTCAGCATTATAGAAGAATCTTGGTGCTCTTCGGCGGATTGATTCTCTTTCTTTTACATCCTCTGGCAAAATTCCATACTGGACGTAGTCAATGATGGGAAAACGCCAATCTCGGGACTCAGATCCAATTTGAGTTGAATTCACTTCCTTGGCGTTTATGTCTTCGTCATCTTCCTCTTCAATATCCATA
The DNA here is from genome assembly GCF_001876935.1 of Asparagus officinalis. Classification (NCBI taxonomy): domain Eukaryota; kingdom Viridiplantae; phylum Streptophyta; class Magnoliopsida; order Asparagales; family Asparagaceae; genus Asparagus; species Asparagus officinalis. Next base: position 70,010,552 of record NC_033795.1, on the reverse strand, counting down.
TCGTATATGGGTACGCAGAGTTGATGCGTCTTTACTGTGACTAAGAGCTCAGTTTCGGGAGGCTGCGCAAGTGAAACTGCTAGTGCTGCCAGTGCATCCGCATAAGCGTTCTGGAGACGAAGGATATATTCAATGAAGAATTCTTCAAAAGATTCTGCCATTTTGATGGCTTCTTGGTGGTACGGGATCAGGTCCTGGTTCCTGACTTCATACTCTCCACGGACTTGGTTGACTATCAATTGAGAATCCCCAAAGGCTTCGAGATATTCGACCCCCAGCTCCTTAGCGAAACTGAGCCCAATGAGAAGCGCGTTGTATTCGGCTACGTTATTGGAACACGGACTAGTCAATGAATAAGCTCGAGGCATCACATGCTTCCCCGGGGAGATTAGGACAACTCCAACCCCGGAGGAAACTGTATAACCTTCCGGGGTTATTACCCTGTTATCTGACCTCGAGGCACCATCGAAATATAATTGTCATACTTGTTGATGCGACGTAGTGTTAACCTCGTGGGTTTTATCTGGCAAGTCATCATATACTTCTGCCGTATCTGTTGTCGGGTTTGCCGCCAGAAGATCACAAATCGCTTGTCCCTTGATCGATTTCTGCTGCTTAAAGTGCAAATCATATTGGGACAAGAGAAGGGCCCATTTCGCTAACCGCCAATTCATAGAGGCCGGTTGCGTCATAAACACCCGTACTGGATTAACATTGGAAATGACGTAAATCGTCTGTCCAACCAAGTAATGCCGCATTTTTTGCATCGCGAATACCAATGCGAGGCATTCTTTCTCAATCATCGGATATCGAGACTCGGCGCCTATCAAGGTCCGACTTAGGTAATAAACTGCCTGTTCGTGACCGTTATCGTCGTCTTGTGCTAGTAAAGCACTTATCGAGTGGTTCATCGCCTTGATGTAAATCAAGAACGGTTTACACGATTTCGGTGCAACGAGAACAGGAGGACTCGCCAGATACGTTTTGATATCTTCGAATGCTTTTTGGCAGGCGTCGTCCCAGATGAATGACACTCCTTTCTTGTTTAGCTTAGAGAATGGTTGGCACTTCCCGGAAAGGTTTAAGATGAACCGCCGGATGTAAGCTAGCCGCCCTTGCAATCCTCTGAGCTCTCTTAGATTTCTAGGGGGTTGCAGTTCATGTATCGCCTTCACCTTATCAGGATCGATATGTATACCTTTAGTGGTGACGACGAATCCAAGGAATTTTCCGCTAGACATTCCAAGGAAGGATTTAGTAGGGTTCATCTTCAATTGATGGCTCCGCATGAGATCGAACATCGTCTTCAAGTCCTTGATGTGATCTTCTTTGTTGCGGCTTTTCACAACCAAATCATCAACGTAGCACTCGACTGTTTTCCTGAGATGTTCTTGGAAAATCTTAGTCATTGCTCGTTGGTATGTGGCGCCTGCATTCTTTAGACCGAATGGCATCACCGTGTAGCAGAATACACCGAGGGGCGTTCTGAATGCTGTATGCTTCTCGTCATCTGGGTGCATCTTGATTTGGTTATATCCTGAAAACCCATCCATGAAAGACATTCTCTCAAATCCGCATGTATTGTCAATAATAACATCCGTGATTGGGAGAGGAAAATCGTCTTTTGGACACGCCGTATTCAGGTCCCTGAAATCAATGCAAATCCTGATTTTACCGTTCTTCTTCATGACTGGAACGATATTGGCTAGCCAATCTGGATGTTGCTCCTCTCGGATAAATCCTGATTCGATCAATTTCTTAACCTCTGCCTCAATGGCTTCCATAATCTGCGGACGAAACCGTCTTTGCTGTTGCTTGACAGGTTTGGCATCCGGCTTGATATCGAGGCGGTGCATTGCCACATTGGGGTCGAGCCCTGGCATATCCTGTCGCCCATGTTAACTTGGACTATTTTAGCTTCAGTGGGGGGTTCTCTCTGTTCGAATCTATCACCATACTGCATGTTCAGGTGATGAACCCACGGGTCTTCCCATGTTGGCATTTGATCATCGTCCTCCATTGTAGATGGATCAGCTGTAGCCATGTTTACCATTAGGGCTTTGAATGCCTCCCCTAGACTTGTGTCGGAATTCCCAGCTGAAGAATCAGAAGAGTATCCGTTCTTAGTCTTGTTAGCAATTTGATCTATGATCTGCCAACCACATTCATCATCGGATGAGGAAACATAGCCTAAGCCTCGCCCGTATTTATAATAATCCTCGGGTTTCCCTTTTGGTACATATACCGCTTTGGCTGGATTACGATGACCTCGATCGAAGTATAAACCTTCTCCGAGTGTGAAATCGTACCCCTGCTTTTCCATGAGCTTCTGCGCTTCCGGACTATACTTAGATAAATGCCGACCAGGTTTGTCATCATCTTCATCTTCACTTAGGAAATGATCTGGTAACGGAGAGCTTTTTCCTTTACCGTAAATTACTTCTTTTGCACCTCCTATTTTGTTCGGGATGATCATGGTTGTTCCGAAAGAATGCTGGAGGCGCTCCTTTGTTACGTAGGACGATCGAAGCGGCATATACAAATCAGGATTATTGTACAATTCTTTTATCACATCATCAAGAGACAGGGAGTACTCTAAATCGTTATTTATTTCATTATCGGTAAGTTGCCAGTTACAACTGCCCTCTGACGTTTGATCATCGTCGAGGTTGATTACAAAGGGTACAATGTCGTTTAAAACATAACCTCCATTGTAATCAAATCCGGCTTCGGTATCAGCTTCTCCTCCGCTGTCCGTGCCTTGGGCTGATGATTCAGTATCGGATTCGTTACCATAAAGGAGAGAATCAGTGAAATAATTCTCATACCCTTTAAATGGTTGCTTATCCGCGACCACCGTTCTAACCCTATTATCAGCGTCGACATATTTCAAACACTGATGTAGAGTTGAGGGGATTATAACGTTACTATGGATCCAAGTCCGACCCAATAGTAAGTTATATGAAGTTTCGGCATCGATCACATAACATGTGACTTCTGTCTTTAAATCTCCCATTTGACACTTTATCCGGATTTTACCTAAAGGTCTTGACCCGCTGGTATTGAACCCGTAGATAACAGTGCCTGTGGACGCCAATTTGCTAACTGGAATACCAAGGAAGTGCATCAAGCGAAGCGGCATAATACTCACAGCAGAACCCGGATCCACTTGGATTCGGTTGACTTTGCTGGAGCCGATGTACCCGATGAAGTATAGCGGTCGATCGTGGTTCGAATTCTTCGTCTGCATATCCTCTTTGGTGAAAGTAATGCAGAGAAGGTTCTTTGTCGCTATATTGCATTGTTGACTCAGCGGTTCTGGATTTTCAGGGCTTCTTGCAAGGCTTCCCTGGTTTCCTTGGACAACCGCAGCAACTCATACAGCGTTATCCGTGCTGGAATGTTGGCTAGTTGAGCCATTATATCGAAGGCTTGCGGAGTCTTCGAGCTTTCCGGTTTGTCTTTTCCAATCGGGCGACTGAAACGAGACTGCTTCGGGTTCTGAACTTCCTGGGGATTCCTCTCTTTCGATTTATTCACTGGCTATTGTCGAGTCTCTGCTCCCGGTGTAGGACTTGTAATCACCCCCATCTCCGTGAGAGTTTTGGCTGGTCCCCGTTTATTCACCCCCTGCTCACTAGGTGGTGGATAGTTGTAGTGATACTCATTTCCGCTTCGGGTTGCAAAAACTTCTTGTTCTTCTTCAGAGAGCGGGAAAGCTATGATTCTTTCGTCATCTTCTCCTGGGATAGCAGAGACTCCGCAGCAAGACTTTCCTTTCCCCTTTGGACTTCTTCTTGGATGACGACCCGGCCCATTGTTCATCTTCAATCAGGTCGGGGTGAACCCAGAGGATTTCGCCGTTTGGAGCTGTATGTGGCACAAGTCCTTTTTGGCGCTGTCCATGTGGGTCATCGTTCACTGTCTTCATCCCTACTTTAGTGATGCGCTCCGGTTTGAACCATGTCGTGGGCACCGATCCAAAGCTGATTGAAACCGCGTTTGCTCCAACATTCTTGGACGGCTTCGGGGTTATGACGCCTACATCAATTAGCGCTTGGATCTTGTCCTTGAGGTGGTAGCACGACTTCGTAGGGTGATGGACCGCTCTATGGTATGCACAATACCTCGGATCCGTCACTTTGCTAGCCCCTTCTTGATCCACAATCGCTGGCAGCTGAATTTTGTTGTTCTCCAACAAGTACTTAAAGATGCCGGGAACTTCGTCATCCTTGAAGGAGTACACTTTAGGAAATCTTGGCTCTGAAGACTTCTGCTTCTGAGGCCGTTGTTGCCATTGTGACTGCGATTGTTGTGACGCTCGTTGCTGCTGCTGCTGTTGCTGAGGTTGCAATTGAAAGGTTTGATTAGCATCAACTATATTAGCATGTGCCTAACTGCATTAGCGTGTGCCTTACCTTTCCCCCGTGGGACGAAATTCTGTTGTGGAGCATTCGTCGCCTGTTGGCCTCTCTCCGCCTTCTTCCTCCTTAGGAATCGCTCTGCTTGCTCTCCTCGGACCTTCAGATCCTTCCATGTCTTGGACGGTACTGTCCCCATTGCTTCCAACACGTCCAGGGCGAGGTTGTTGTGGCAAGTCTGGAGGATGAATTCCTCGGTGATCGGGTCCCGACAGTTCATCGCCTTGTTCCGGAACCTTTTGACGAAGGTGTCCACCAATTCCCCGTCTTTCTGTTTCTCGTCCAGCAATGATCCGATGGATATCTCCGTGTCGTCGTCGAAGAAGTTGGCGAGGAATTTGGTCTCCATGTCGTCCCAACTGTTCACACTACCTGGCTTGAGACGGCGATACCAATCGAAGGCGGCTCCGCGAAGAGTGCCGACGAATGACCGCACTATCAGAGGCTTATTACCGGAGATTACCCCCAAGTGCGATTTGAAGTAAATCAAATGCTGGGTGGGTGAACCCATCCCATTAAACGGCATGAAGTTAATTAGATTGAACTTCGCCGGATATGGGATTGATTCCCACTCTCTTGGGTATGGACAAGGAATGCCTGTCTTTTTCATCTCTTGAGCGGAAATCAATGTATTGAATTTGCTCTCGAGGTTTTTAATCTTCAAGTTTTCACCTGTGTTTTCACTAGCATTCTCGTTACCACCCCCTGCATTGACGGGAGGATTATTAGTATTACGAGCTTCATTCGTATCCTCGTCCTCCTGATGAACTTGGCGACGACTTGGTTCGCCTTGCTGGTTCGTCAATGCTTGGATTTGTTGGTCATGCATTTCTCTCATGTTTTGCATGGCCATCTGCATTTCGAACCTGAAGGTTTCCTGTTGCTTAGCTAAGGCGTCTTCAAGCATTTTGGCCACTTGCTCCGCACTTATCATAAGTGCCTCGCGGGGTTGTCCCTCGCTGGATACTGTATTGTCTGATGCAACCGCGGAGCCAGCATCAGATTCTTCATCTTCTGAAGGGAGTCTTGTTCGAACCCTACCATAGGTTGTTCGCTTGATAGTTCCAGACTGCAGACGGGTTCTAGGCCGGGATGCTTTCAGAATTGATTCAAAATTGTCTCGCGCCGACGTCCCTCTGCTGGTTATGTTGGTGGTGACCCTCGGAAATTCTCCCTCTTCAACCACCGTTCTTCTTCGTCGGAAACGCCTAGGCCTTGCTTTCGGCGTTTCGGTACTGAGCCTTTCAAAAACCGAAACTCGTTCGGGGACCGCCTTGATGCAGCTGCATTCAGACAATACTGCCCGAATGAGTTTGGAACAGGGACACTGAGTTTCCTGTTCTCGGGGACTCCTTTTCCTGGTTTTATTCGTACCCCCAGCACGATAGTACAACTCGTCTGCTTGACGATCGGAGTAACCTATCGTGTGTTGGCACGACTTCTCAGGTATAACATTATCGTCATCAGACGATAATGTTTCCTTCTGAGGGGGAATTGCTTTCTTAGGGCTTTCGAAAGTCACGCGCCTCGAAACATGCCTTTTTGGGCGTGAGTTCTCGGCGGGCTCCTGGACTTCAATGCGCAAGTTGGTGCGCCTGACTGCCTTGGTCTCTTTGTCATGTTGGAGGTGACGGCGACCCCCAGCATGTTGCGTCGTCCGGGGCTTCTTCATCGGGCCCAAACGATCTTGAACAGGAGCTTTGCCTCTCTCGTCAGGAATCGGACCGAGGCGCTCCAAGACTGTCTTCTTCCTTTGGGACGATTCTACATGATCTCCTAGAGAAACTATTGGGATTACCGGTGACTTTTGTTGATTCACCGGAGGTTGAACTTTGGTTGGAGGCTGCTTCGGCCTCCACACTTGGCGGGTTGATGGCGGCTTCTTGGCCACTCTTCCTTTCTTCAATTCCTCGGCCTTCTACACGAGGATTTTTCCCTGTGCAAGCAATGCGCGGCGTTTGTGAATCTGCTCTTCGAGTGTTGAACGGTTCCGTTTGACCCGGATCCATTCGTTCGTCGGCGGCTTGGAGGAACCGCCATTCTTCAGTTGTTGAGGCTGTTTGCCTCTCCTATTCTTCAGATCCGCGTTGTAGCGGACTCCGTC
>NC_033795.1:69993144-70002968 GCF_001876935.1 Asparagus officinalis | reverse complement strand
TTTGGCAGTAAATCCGATTCCTGTTTTGGCAGTAAATCCACTTCTGAGTTCGAGTCCGAAACCGATCTTGATTCGGTCGTGATTTGTCCGAGTCCGCTCTTGTTTGAATGACTCGTTGATTCCCCGAACTGTTGGCTTGATTCCACGCTCGAATGGATGTATTCCGTTGCTTGCGTGCGGTTCGTCAACCTCGTCGCCTCGTTGGTTCGTCGGTTTGTGCCGAGCTATGCTAAGGGACCTATAAGAAATTTTATATGCCTACATGGGGGTGGTTCCGCCAAAGATAATAACACTGGGGTTGGTCCCACTAAGGACCACAGGACTGGGGATGGTCCCACCAAAGATGATTATGCTGGTGGTGGCCGCATTATTCCTCTCAGAAATTGTCCAAAACAGGATATAAATGAGGAAGAAAAGATGAAGGATCTCGAGAGCAAAATCGACGCTCTGATGTCTGCTCGAGAGGTGAAGAAAACCGGCATTCCGTATCCTTACTCGAAAGAGTGGGATTCGATCCCGTATCCGGCGAAGTTCAACCTGATCAACTTCACGCCATTTGACGGGAAGGGCTCGCCCACTCAGCATCTAATCTACTTCAAGTCCCATTTGGGCACAATCTCTGGCAACGAGCCTCTCATGGTCCGGTCATTTGTTGGCACCCTTCGCGGGCCCGCCTTCGATTGGTACCGCCACCTCAAGCCCGGAAGCATCAACAACTGGGAGGACCTAGAAAGCATGTTCCTCACTCATTTCTTCGATGATGACGCCGAAGTGTCGATCAGGACACTCTTCGATGAGAAACAAAAAGACGGAGAGTCGGTGGATACCTTCATCAAACGCTTTCGCAATCAGGCAATGAACTGCAAGGATCCCGTCACGGAGGAATTCATCTTGCAAACCTATCATAACAACTTGTCCATTAACATATTGGATGTTATGGGAGTAGAGCCACTCAATACCTGGAGAGAGTTGAAGGCGCGCGGAGAGCAGGCCGAACGATTCCTTAAAAGGAGGAAGGTTGAAAGATGTCAACCGATGACTTACCCTCTGAATCCGAATCTCGTTTCCCATGATGAAGGGAAAGCACCTACAACCCCCGAAGACAGCAGAAGACTTCGGATCCGAGGCTTCAAAAAGACTACTCATTCAAAGACGAAGACGTTCCAGCCATCTTCGAGACCCTTCTTGAAAACAACAAGATCAAGCTGCCACCCATCACAAATCAGGAGGAAGCTGACAATACTACGGATCCGAAGTACTGCGCGCACCACAGGAGGATCCTTCATCCCACCAAGGCTTGCTTTACTTTAAAGAATAACATCCAAATCTTGGTTGAAGCCGACGTCATAACGCTAGGATAAGCCAAATAAGAACGGCAATACTCCGAAGAGTATACAGTATAAACTGCTTCTTACTCCTCCAATCGGTATATGAGGTTAAACTGCTCCCTGATACTCCAATAGGTATATGAGTCTAAACTGTTTCCTACCGTTGATGGGAAGTTCCTGGAGAATGTTACGCTAATATTCTTAAGGATAACCCGGACATGTAACGGAGTATAAAGTCAGACCCAGTTCCAAGAAAGAAGCTGGGGGTGGATGATTCATGTAATGGGAAGTTCCCAGAAGAACGCTATATGTAATTTTCTTTGGGATAACCCAATAATTATGAACAAAGTGATAAATATTAAACCCCCACTGTGATTTGTACTCCCACTCTCACTATCTACCTGGTCAAACCTTCCTATAGTTAGGGCCACAACCAAACTCCCCTCTCGATTCCTTCCATGAACGAGAGGTCCACTTTCAAAAAATTGAGCAATCAAATCTATAAAAGTTAGGATTGTTCCCAATTTCACTTAGTCAAACCTACAGATAGTTGAGACTAAGACCGAGTCATTCATTTTCGATAAACGAAAGACTTCCATCTTTTCCTTTTTCAGCCAAACCTATAAAAGTTAGGGTCGAAATCGGAATTTCCCCTCAATAAATGAGGGACTCTTTTTGGATCGAATGACCAATCCTATAAAAGTTAGGGTCGTTTGAATCTTTCCGACTCTCGGAGTGGAGATCCCACTCTTAGTTTCATCATTTCGGATTCTGGGGGTGGAGATCCCACCTTGAGTTTCCTTTCCAAGAATATAAAATTCTTCCTCTTCAGTGCCGGGAGATAGAATATAAAATTCTTTCTCTTCCATTTTCCAGTCCGTCTTTACCCTGAGAAAAGACACAATTCCCAACTTCCAATCCGTGCACTTTGTGCACGGGGAATTTTATCTCAACTCCTAAATAGAGATAAGCCTACACCTAACACGCGTTGCCGGTTTAGTCTTTCGCCGATTGAAAAGACACCAGAGTATAATTCTGAGGACTTTCATCCCGAATCCTAAGTAGGGATAAGTCAACGCCTAATACGCGTTGCCGGTTTAGTCTTTCACCGATTGAAAAAGACGCCAGAGTATAATTCTGGGGACTTTCATCCCGAATCCTAAGTAGTGATAAGTTAACGCCTAATACGCGTTGCCGGTTTAGTCTTTCACCGATTGAAAAAGACACCAGAGTACAATTCTGGGGACTTTCATCCCGAATCCTAAGTAGGGATGAGTCAACGCTTAATACGCGTTGCCGGATGCCATATTCCCGTAAGAAATGGCGAAGTCTATGTATTCAAAACCATAGCATTAAGTCTAAGAGAAGCAATTCTCTTAGCACAACGTTACATGTGAAACGTGTTTTAATAATTCACATGCTAGCCCGATTCAAACGGTAATCGGTAAAGGCACGTCAAACCCGTGGGGGTTTGCCAAAAATCCCAAAGTCTATGAGCCTATGTCTAACACACATGGCCGGTTAGTCTTTGACCGTAAAAAGGACAAAAGACCACATATTCAACATTGTGGCAGGTTGTTATTAATAACACCATAATCCGTGCCTCACACGCATGGGGAATTTTATCCCGAAGCCTAAGCAGGGATAAGCCAACGCCTAACACGCGTTGCCGGTTTAGTCTTTTACCGATTGAAGAAGACACCAGAATCCGAGTCTGGGGATTTTTATCCTGAATCCTAAGTAAGGATAAGTCAGCGCCTAACACGCGTTGCCGGGTAGTCTATTCCCGTGAGAAAGACGAAGTCTACGTATTCAATATCGTAGCACTAAAAGGGTTAACTCTTTTAGCTTAACGTCACATGTGGAACGGACTTAAACAATCCGCATGCTAGCCCGACTCAAACGGTAGTCGGTAAAGGCTCATCAAACCCGTTGATGGCTGAGAATTTGCCAAAAATTCTATAAGTGCGAGTCATTGATGCATCAGCTCCGTTAGTTGGTCTCGTGACTCGATTATCCAACAACATTAAAATAAGATCTCAACGCGTAACCCTAGGTCAACGCCGGTCAACGCGTTGCGACAAAAAGTCAACATTCGACGTTCGAAACCCTAGGGTCAACGCCGGTCAACGCGTAACCCTAGGTCAATGCCAGTCAACGCGTAACCCTAGGTTAACGCCAGTCAACGCGTTGTGATCAAAAAGTCAACGCGAGTCAATATATCATGACGGAGATAGTCAGTTCAAAGTCAACTCGATGACACGAGCCAAACTCAACTCATCGATTTTAGATTTGAGACTTCGACGACGCCAGACGATAAACGCAGCGCCGGAAGGATTTCAGCTATTCGTCAAAGCATCGAATAGACTGAAAATCGAAGGAGTCAAGAATTGAAGCTAACTACAGGTCCATTACGCCGACCGAAGGCTGGTCCAATCATATCCAAAGTATTCCAGCCTCTTCTACAAAAGAAACGAGTCTGGAACTCTTTGGAGGGGGTATCTGTAGGCATCGAAAATTTCCTATAGGTCTCCGCGAACGGCTTAGTGCTAAGAAAAAACGATGAATGTCATAATCCAAGTCACAGGAGCTTGATTGATGTTAACAAACACATAAAGTGGGTTGACGAACTATGTGAAGCAACAGAGTTTCAGAATAATGAGGATACGAACGGATCGGGAGCCCCGTGTCACTTACAAAAGACGAAATACCCTTCGTGTCTCATTTATTCTACAGATGATCTAATCATTGGAACTTATAGAACTCCTCATCGGTTTTCCAACGCACTTTGAATCGCTTAAATCCGAGTTCGGATGAAAAAGTTATGGCGAAAATGGACAAGTGTGCAAAACAAAATGTCTCAGCCCGAGCCGAGACACCCAAGGGTGTCTTGAAACTTGTGGAGCTATTTTGACCATGATTCGTTTTGAATATGAATAAATTCAAAACAGTAAAGTTGTAGATATTTTTGTCAACTTTCCAACCCATCTAGAATTAGGTCATTTGGAGGTCATATGAGGAAGTTATGCCTAAAATAGCGCCGAGACACCCAAATGTGTCTCGGACCTGGCCGAGACACCCAAAGGTGTCTCGGAACTTGTGGAGCTATTTTAACCATGATTCGTTTTGAATCTAAGGAAACTCTAGGAAAGTTGTAGATATTTTTGTCAACTTTCCAATCCATCTGGAATCAGGTCATTTGGAGGTCATATGAGGAAGTTATGCCTAAAATAGCGCCAAGACACCCAAAGGTGTCTCGGACCTGGCCGAGACACCCAAAGGTGTCTCGGAACTTGTAGAGCTATTTTGACCATGATTCGTTTTGAATCAGAAGAAACTCAAAACAGGAAAGTTGTATATATGTTTGTCAGGTTTCCAACTCATCTAGAATCAGGTCATTTGGAGGTCATATGAGGAAGTTATGACTAAAATAGCGCCGAGACACCCAAAGGTGTCTCGGACCTGGCCGAGACACCCAAAGGTGTCTCGGAACTTGTGGAGCTTTTTTGACCATGATACTGTTAGAATCTGAAGAAACTCAAAACATGAAAGTTGTAGATCTCTTTGTGAGATTTCCAACACATCTTGAATCACTCAAATCCGAGTTCAGATGAAAGAATAAGAGCCAAAATACTAAATAGGGTACAGACTGTCTCGCACAGGTGCGAGACACCCCGAGCTGTCTCGCACTTGGGACGTGTTTTTGACGGTTTTCGATCAGTTTTAACCGCTCCGTTATCCCCTCAAGCCTATAAATACAAGCCTTAGGCCTCATTTTTTGGGGGGCTGGAATTCTGGTGCCGCGGCGAAGCCCTGCCGGATTGAAGACTTAAAGTGCACAGATTTCAAGAGAGGAGGAGGAGAGATCGGATCTAGTTCTTCAACGCAAGAGAGAGAGATTCATCAGATCTACATCACCGCATCCAATCCTTAGTATTATCCCGTTGTGATAATTCTAAGAAGAGCAATTATCTCGCTTTTGTCCAGATAAGCGCTACAGTTTTCTCGATCCCCTCGCGGATAGACGAAGCTCTGCCCAATTTTTCAGCAATCAGATTTGATCGACGGTGGTCCACGGATAAACCCCGGCACATGCAAAGACACCCACGCAAGCAGAAGACTGATAAACGATCTTTGCATTTGTTTGATAAAGTTGTAAACTTTTTATTTTCATTGTGTAAGGAGATCTTATAAAAAGATCAACTTTACTTTTTATTTTATTCGAGTTTATTGTAACGACTAAAGTTGTAATAGTTTCGATAGCAATGAAAACAGCGACTTTCTCCGCAAACAACAATGAGAAACTTCCTTTGTCCTGAAGCTATGGGGAGAGAACCCAGCAAATCCAGGACCCATTGAGCAAATGGTATAGGACTCAGGATGGAGGTTAGTTAGGTGGCCATTGCTCGCAGGATGGATGAGAAATATAGGCACTTCTTGCATAGAGAGAATGAATCACCTTGACTCAGCCAATATTGTTTTCGTCGAAAGTTACCTTAGTCATTGATTTCATTAAACTTTAAGCGTTACAAATGAATTCAAACAATAAAAGAATAAAAGATTACAACTTTCTTGAAAATAAACACAAGATCCGTTCGTCGTCTCTTCCTTGCGTGGGTCTTTAGCTTGTGACGGGGATGTCGATATCCGTGGACTACCTGGCAATCAGATCAGGTCCAGAGCTTCGTCGATCCGCGAGGAGATCTAGAAACAGAAGCGCTTATCTCGACAAAAGCGAGATAATTGCTCTTCTTAGAATTACCACAACGGGATAATACTAAGGATTGGATGCGGGTGATGTAGATCTGACGACTTTCGATCTCTTGTGTTGAAGAACTCGATCACTCTTCAGTTCGGCAGGGCTTCGCCAATTCTCCAAAATTCCAGATCTGAAAAAGTGGAAAATTTGAAAAGAAGGGGGAAAACAAAAGAGGCAATAAAGCCAAAACAAGAAAGAAAGCTAAGGAGGGAAACAAACAAAAGAAGAGAAAAAAAAAGGGGGCAAAGGTGTATGTGTCTTGGCTCTAGAACCGAGACACCCTAGGGTGTCTCAGCCTTGGCCGAGACACCCAAGGGTGTCTCGGCCTTAGCCGAGACACCTTAGGGCGTCTCGTTGGTCCGAGACACTCCGTTATGGTGTATTTGCCTGTTTCCGTTGTAAATTCTTCGCCCGAACTCGGATTTGAGTGATTCAAAGTACATTGGAAAGCCGACAAGGAGTTCTATTCGATGGTCGGATCATCTATAGAATGAATGAGACACGAAGGGCATTGTTCCTTTTGTAAATATCGCGGGGCTCCCGATTAGCCCGTACCTCCGTTATTCCGAAATTTTGTTAGTTCACGTAGTTCGTCGATTCACTTCAATCGTTCACCGACATTAATCGAACTCCTGTGAACCGGATAGTGACGTTTATCATCATTCCTTAACACTGAGCTGTTCGTGGAGACCTATAGGTAATTTTCGATGCCTACAAATATGGTGGGCTAGTGTACCCTTGGCGGATGACTTTCTGCGTGAGGGTTCTGGCTCCAGGATGGTTCCCGCACGTTCCCTCGTGGATCTTCCTAAGAACATAGCTAGCCTCTGATGGCCGAAGGCACCATAGATAGAGTCCTATACTGCTACCAGAGTATGACATTTGATAGAGTTGTCCGTCGATCATGAGAGAGCGGTGAAAATTCCTCTAAATATGCCTGGCTTCGGCAGGATCTTTAGGCAAGGTACCCTGTGTCAGGTAGAGGATAATGGGATCCAGCCAACACGACATCACGAGTGTTTCAGTCTGTATGTCAGTTTTTAGTGACTTAGAAATGCTGGGTTGCTCGAAGGTGTCAGTATAAATGGGCCCTAATCTATTTTTTGATATTGTTGACCCACCAAGCTTGCAGAGGGTATCCACCTGGGCATTGAGAGCATGGGGGACTTAGGCCACCTTGAAGTCTATAAAGCCGGCCAATAGCTGCTTAACTGCTTTGAGGTATAAGTCCATCCTTGGGTCTTTAGCCGCATATTGCCCGTTCACCTTATGTACGACCAGCTGTGAGTCAGCCAATATGTAGAGGCGTTGTGCCTTCAGTTCTTGTGCCACTCGAAAGCTAGCAAGAAGAGGCTCATATTCGACTTTATTATTTGAGGCTAAGAAATCAAATGAAATGGAGTGCTCGTGCGTCAACCTGTCAGGGCTGCGTAAGACCACTCTCGCTCCACTGTCAGCCTCTCCAAAGGACCTGTCCACCTTCAACAACCACCATGAAGTGAACTTGGGTGAATCATACTCCAGAGTGTGATGGATCTATGGGGCATGTTCTCAAACTACTGGGGGCACTGGAGGTTCTTGGTGGGTCGATGGTGAGGGGGTGTCTAGCTCGTCGCTTGACGAGGGCAACTCGATTAGAAAGTCAACCAATGCTTGGGCTTTGATCATCATCCTGGGCTCGAACTGCACGTCGTATTCACTGAGTTTGACTACACACGTGACCATTCTCCCGAAGGTTGTGGGGCTACCCAGCGCTTTCTTCAGAGCCAAACTTGTTCGCATGATTGCAGTATGGTCCTAGAAGTAAGGGCGGAGTCTCCTCGTGGTGGTGATGAGGGTGAAACAGCCTTTTCTATGAGGGGGTAGTTGACCTCGCCCGCTTTTAGAATTTGGCTCACGTAGTACACATGCTTCTAGATGTTCTCTTCTTCTCGAACAAGGACGAAGCTGACGGCTTCGGAGGAGACGCCATATATAGGTACAAAGTCTCCCCCTTATGGGCTGGCTCAGCAATGGTTTGGTACTCAAGTAGGCCTTGAGATCTTGAAAAGCTGTGCTATCAGCCGTCCAAATTATGCTCTCCTTTAGGTTTTTGCTTCCCCTCAAGGTTTTGAAGAATGGGAGGCTCCTCTTGACATATTTGGAGAGGAATCGACCCAGCGTTGCTATCTTCCCATTCAGCTTCTGGACATCCTTCAAGGTGCGCGGCTCGAGCAGTCGCTCTATGGCGGCTATCTTTTCGGGGTTGATCTCTATGCCTATCTGTGTAATCATGAACCCTAGGAACTTTCCTGATTGTACTTTAAAAGCACACTTGATGGGATTGATCTTCATACGGTAGCTTTGGAGGGTGGAGAATGTCTCATTCAGACCTAATATATGGGTCGACAATTGTTTCGACTTCATCAGCAGGTCGTTCACATAAGCTTCCAAATTGCGGCTGATTTGATGCTTGAAGACCTTGTTGACAAGTCTCTAGTAAGTGACCCTAGTTTTCTTTAGTCCAAACGACATCATCTTGTAGCAATAGGTCCCTTCGTTCGTGATAAAAGAGGTCTTCTCCTAGTCATGTTTCGCCATGAAAATTTGGTTGTAGTCGGAGAAGACGTCCATGAATCTAAGCAGCTCGTGCCACGCACTCTCGTCAACCAGCTGATCGATTCGAGGTAGGGGATAACTATCCTTAGGGTAAGCTTTGTTAAGGTTGGTGAAGTCCACGCACATCCTCCATTTGTTCTGCGCTTTCTTTAACACCACATTGGCCAGCCATTCCGGTATTGGATTTCCTGAATAAAACCAGCTCTAAGGAGCCGTTCGACTTTGTCGATAGCCACCTTCTATCATTCAGGGCTAAGATGTCTCTTCTTCTATCGCATAGGCTTAGTGTGCCTGTCGACAGCCAGCTTATGGCTTATCACCTTGGGGGGAATCCTCGGTATATCTTCGGACCCCCAGGCGAACACATCAGCATTTGCCTACAAGAATTCTGTCAGCACTTCCCGCAAGGGCTACACTATGCTGGATCCAATCTTGACTGTCTTCTACCCTTCTCGGTAGATTGGTATCTCCTAGAGCTCTTCCATCGGTGTCGCCCTCTGTCGCTCCGTTGCTTTCTCCATCTGGAGGCAGGTTTTCTCAATAGGCAAGGCCTCTTACACACCCTTACCCTTGGTCGAGAGTAGGTAACAAGACCTGGCCTCTCACAGGTTTCTCCTGGAAACTCTAACTCTGTTAGGAGTAGGGAATTTAATCATCTGGTGGTAGGTTGAAGGGATGGACACTAAAGGTAGAGTGCGGTTCGGCCCAAGATGACATTATGGACCGACTTAAGATTCATCACCAGGAATTAGACTTGGATGGTGGATTGCCTGGGGTACTCTCCGATCGTTAAGGGGAGAGTGATCATCCCCTCCGGCAAGAGAGAATGGCCAGTGCATCCAATGAGGGGGCCTCTACATGGGAGCAGTCAAGATTTGTCGATGCCTACCTGGTTGAAGGCATTGATATACAGGATGTCCACCGAGCTTCCCGTGTCAACCATAATCCTCTTCACTTGGAAGCCGTCAATCCCGACTGTTATGACAATGGAGTCATCATGAGGCATCTCGATGCCCTTCTAGTCGGCATCTCCAAAAGAGATAGCCTCCTCTGCTCTCAGCCTCTTATCACACTGGTCGCCCACAACATCCTCTTAGCATGCCTCTTCCGAACATTGTTGGATGACCCTCCGGCGGTGG
>NC_033795.1:69986672-69993134 GCF_001876935.1 Asparagus officinalis | reverse complement strand
CCCGCCACTGATCATGTTGATGACCTCCTTATGGCTAGGCTCTGGGGGTCGACTATCCTGGCATGGTTGAGGACGAGGCGATCACGAGCGGGATCTCCTATCTGCCTTAGCTAGGATAGCTTCTCTCTGATCTCTCTGAGAGACAAGCTTCTTCAGGTATCCTCTCTTGATCAGATCATCGATGTCTCTCTTTAGGATACGACAATTGTTGGTGAGGTCGTCGTGATCTCTATGGTAGAAGTAATACTAGGCATCTTGCTTTGTGGATTTGACCTCATCTTAGGAGCAGGCTCATTGAGGTGTCCCTCCTTTTGGACCATGATGAGAGCTTCCGTGAGGGAGGTGTTAAAGACAATGAGAGCGAGCCTCGGTGCCGGGTCCCTCTGTCGGTCCCTTCTGTCACACCAATTTGAGCAAAAGTTGACTCTCAGGGGTTTCTTAGCCACTCTTGCCTCGCTAGGAAGGCTCTCACTGACTCTGTTGTCGGCATCTCCACTTGTACTGCTGTAGGTGTCGGTGGTGTGGGTACGCTAGTGCTGTGAGGTCATGGTCGTGGAGGTATTTGTGGCCCTTGCTATCGCCTTATAAGCTTGGACATCCTCCATGTCCATATACCCATGAGCTTTGGCCATCAGCTATTCATAGTTGTTGACTGACTTCTTGGCAAGTGATTCGACCAATTCGTTGTTCTGCAAGCCGGCCACAAGAACGAACATAGCAACTGCACTCCCCGAGTCATTAACCTCTAGCCTCTTTGTCTGGAACCTCTTGAAGTAGGCTTGAAGGCTCACTCCGGGCTCTTTTCTCATCTGGATTAACACATGAGGGTGCAACTTCTATTTGGTGTTAGCCAAGAAGTGATGGATGAACTTCCGGCTGAGTTGCAGGAAGCTGCTGATGAACTTCTTCTCGAGGGTGTTCCACCAAAGCTTGGCACTCCCTAACCAAGTGATGAGGAAGCATCGACAAATAACTGATTTTGATGCTTGGAGCATGCTCATTACATCATAATAATTCTGGACGTGCTTGAAGGGGTCTCCTTCACCCTTGTACTTCTCCACGTGAGGCATCTTGAACTTCTTACATGGGGCGTTCATGAGGTCATCGGAAAGGGGGGGTGGTGTTCCCCCCGATGGCTTTTGTAATTGGTTAGTACACCTGATCGATCATATCCAGAGGCCCTCATAGTAGCAGAGGGACGGGACTCTCATCGGTGACTTCAGAATTAGGGAGGAGACGTCGGCGAGGTTCCTCGGGGTGAGTCGACTGATGTGGCGGTGGGGTTGCATACTCGAAGCGATCCCTCCATTGCATGGTAGCAGCATGAGGAGTCCAAGGTGGGACTATTTGCTGTTCTCCAGAGGGCGGGAGGGGGTGAATCCTCGATCACTGGTCTTAAGAAGGTAGGGGGATGGCGGAAGTAGCTTGCTGCGGCTGTGGAAACTGGCTGAGGAGCTCACTGGTGAAGGTAGTGAGTTACTGTTGGAGGGATTGAGAGATTTTCTAAGCCGTTTCTTCAAGCTGAGCTTGAGTAACGTAACTCTGGTGTGGTCCTCTAGGGTGAGACTGATCAGCCTTATACTCATAATCAAACATACTTGCTCGAAAAAGAAAGAGGCCCTACGGTGGGCGCCAAACTATTAATGTTAATAATCACACAGATAATGTAATGGGGGTGAGGTTGATATTGGGCCGCTAACTTCTTCGAATATCTGATTTTGAGTTGAGTAGCTTCTTCCTACACAAATAGCAACTTGTAAGAGGGTGAGGACTAGCAAATCGACAATACAAATAGGGCTCTATGTAACATTTATTCCCATTAGCCTAGTAATGAGGTGACCTAGTCTGATATTCACCAAGCAATTGAAGCACGCGCTAGGTAAGCAAGTGAAACATTAGCTACTCATGCTATCTTCAAACTCATCCCTAGGATTTATACCATCGATTGCGGGAAAACAACAGTAAAGGTGGTAATGATCCTTGTTCTAAAGAAGCCTATGAACTCTGATAGGATATTTGATCATCCACTTTGAACATTCATACCTCTAAACCAATAAGACGTTCTCTCCACTTAGCATAGCAGCCAACATTAGCAAAGAGCAGTGCAAAGTGAACCATATTACCAAATACATATACAATAGCTCCACTCTAGGGTTCGGGATGCAATCTCTTAAGCTATTATTCTCTTGGTAAGATACTCGGTAGCTAGCTCCCTCAGCCGTAATGTATGTAACTAACCAACATTGGTAGAAGAGCTAAGTTATACCCAGCAGCAAGCAATACAAAGGGAACAACACCTTAATTGAGATGCTATCTTTCGACCGAGAACACACAACACAACCCTTCAACCAAATCAACAAAAATCCTCAGATATCAGCTCTTTTGATGGAAAATCTCAAATTGATTGCCTGCATGGAACCCACATTCATCTGATTCGGCGGTATAAAGTACTTGGCTATCCTTGAAGATGTGAGTGCCAATCTTGGTCTCCGTAATTGGATGGATTGAATCCACATCTCCCTTTTTACTTTTATTGGGAAACAAGTATTTTGCCCAAGGAACATGAGCAATAGTAGAATCATGCTCCACATTCACAACTATCTTTTGATAAATGAGAAAATAGAAATCCAATTCCCGAAATGCCTCTCCAACGTGAGCAAACTGAGAATAGGTACCCAACTCTCTATTGGTCGGAAAGAATTCTTCATAAGGGATGTCTCCCATTATAACGCCCCGGAGGGGCATAAAATTTAGGCATGAATCATTTGTAATAAGGAGGGTCAACCTGCTCAATTTTTAGATATACACAGATATATATGTACAACAATACTGAAGAGCAAAAATAAAGCAGCGAAAATTTATACAGCACTCAGAATCACTAGGTTGATAGCAGAGTCCATAGAATACCAGAATAGTAGACAACTAAAGGGAACAATAATATGTTACAAGTGTAATAATATCTACAATATACATTAATTAGTATATGTTTGATAAGTCGAAAGTACTACAAAGTAAATACAAATGAGCTCCTACTATGATTTCCTCTGGAGCTAAACTTCTAAGTTAGGGTTTGTAATCTCCTTGCCCTTGCCAACTGTATGACCTATGAAAAGATATAGAAATAATAAGGGTGAGCTTAAGGCCCAATAGTCAACTATAAAACTCTCGGGTACAACATAAGGGGATAAATGAAAGGAATAATAATAGAAATTTGAACGAATGAAGGGATCTCAACATTAAGTTGCCATACTTATTATATCAAGAGCAATGATTGAAATTAAATAACATGTCAATATAAGTAATTAAGATCTAATATTCCGGACTCTAACTTCCCAATCATGGGATAATCAATAAACCACACAAGCTTTGATACACCCACTGGTGAGCGTCCTCACACAACGCATTGCCCCCACTAGGACCCATTTCTATCACCATCCACCAGTGAAGCTTAGTTCACACAAGGCATAATCCATGAAAATAGACTATCATTCGTCAATAAAGGAAAGAATACTATCATTCTATCAAATCCGCCATTGATGATGTTGTAGAAATTTCCAATTATATTGAATCAGATGTGAGGGAGGGGAGGCTTGTTTGCAACATGAAAAAATTCCAAATGTCTTGGAAAAGTAGCTGCAATTGGTATTGAATTCCCTCAATGATGAAATTATCGAAGCAAGTTGAATTTCTACAGTATAGTCATTCAGAGGATATCAACGATATAAAACCAAAAAAAACAACATTACGATATTAATGGTTAGGCAATCAACAAAGAGCCTACAAATGAAGTGAATCAAGCGGAATAATATGGAAGATAAGATCTATAACCGAGTATTGGAAACTAACTCACAAAAATTTCAAGACAGTAATCAATTGAACTCTCAAAGAATTGAGAGGAGACAATGAAATTACGATATTAATGGTTAGGCAATCAACAAAGAGCCTACAAATGAAGTGAATCAAGCGGAATAATATGGAAGATAAGATCTATAACCGAGTATTGGAAACTAACTCACAAAAATTTCAAGACAGTAATCAATTGAACTCTCAAAGAATTGAGAGGAGACAATGAAAGGTTACCTACCGATTGTGCAGGGTTCCTCTGGACCAACGAATGAATCCAAAATTCTCTAATCCTATATACACATACATGTATCCATATGAGATTCTAAACAACAATATCTTTTATTTTTTAACTTATAACTGTTAGGTCTCATGTTATGAGCCTACATCTTTTAATGTTGTTTTGATGATTACAAACAATTCCTAATATTGTTTGTCTAATGTTTATGTTTCCTTATCAATTATTTTAGACAAACAATATGTTAGAGGTTGGATGGATTGAGCCTTCACGATCACATCAAATGGAGGTTGGCGGAAGATCGGTATGAAGCCATTGCATATCAAGTCATATTCAAAATCAAGCTTCATCCATAATCAAGTCAAGCTACATGAAGATCAATCAAGATTGGGTAAATTAGTTTAAGGTTTATATAATGTGTGTTAATTCTATAAGCTCAAATATACACACACATTACATTTGTGAATTTTCATGAAAATAGGTGTTTTTATAAAAAAATACATTAAAATATGTTTTGGACTATACAAACTATGCTAACATCTTTTATTATGTCCATAAAATGATTACACAAGTTTTCAGAACTTGATTTGAGCTAAAATGGCAAAAACAACATATATATTTGAAAACATGTACTTTAGCACTTTTGAATATTTCTGAGTTTTCACAAATGGCAAGAGAAAATTCAAAAATTCCTTTTCCAACATGTTCATAATCATGGTTATAAACTTTTCCCAAAGTTTTATAATTTTTAGAATTTATTTGCTATTTTTAAAAGGACTTTAAAATTTGTTTTTTTAAATTGTTTTAGCCTGATAACCTGTTATCAGTCGACTGATAACATCAGTCGACTGATGACATCAGTCGACTAAAGAATATGTCTATAATATTTAAAAGTTTCTATTTTGTTTTGATCGACTGATCAGTCGACTGATGTGGTCATCAGTCGACTGATTAGGTCGTCAGTCGACTGATTAGGTCGTCAGTCGACTGATGAGCTAAAAAATACCTACAATGGTCAGCTCATCAGTCGACTAATAAAACCCGTCAGTCGACTGACAGCCCAACGACTAGTTTTTCTAGCTTTCTGTTTTCTTATCTTTTTGCTGGATTTGTTTGGGTTTTGTGCCTTGGTTTTCTTCCTATATAAACCCCTATTGTTCTCATCAGAATCAAGATTTTGAGAAGAGGGTTTAAAGAGAAGTTTAAAGAGTTTTAAAGTTTGTTTAAGTTTCTAAGTTTGAATTTACAAAGAGGAGGCTTGCATTTTCAATTAAGGAATTCATCCTCAATCTTCTTCAACCTCTTTGTGTTTATAGAGAAGTTTTTCTAACTCTTTTCTCTAGCAATTTTATTATTGTTTTTCATATTCTTATTATTGCTAGTATGTTAATTGAGTTAGATTTTATTTATACTCACTTTATCACCCACACCCTATTTGAGCTTGTAGGATTTCATACATCATATATTGGATTGTAGGATTGTGATTTGTGAGATTGAGCTTACATTGAGTTCTCACCTATTATAGAGAATATTTTATTGTTGTTGAGCCTAATTGTGAGTTACACGTTGTATCACACTTGTACACCGAGAGGAGTGTGTGGTGAGAGACAGGGTTGTCCCAAAAAGAGTGGCATCGGTTGTAATGTCTAGAGGTAGGTCGTAATTTCGAGCACTTGAGAGAAACACGGGTTAGAGACCAACACTTAGAGGGTGTAGAGTGTGATTGCAATTGTGTGTGTTGTAAAGTTTTCGGTGAACTAGAAAACCGAATTGTGAGGTGTAAACATTGTTCAGGTAAGCGTAGAAAACCCGGTTATGATAGTGGATATCTCCCCGGGAGTGGGGAGCGGAGACGTAGGACGGAAGGTCCGAACTCCGTGATCATCTTTGTGTGTTAGAGTTTGCATTGGCGTATCAATCGTGTCTATTGCTTAGTCTATTTTATTCACCTTTGCTCATTGTTTATATTGCCCTATCATATTTGTTTTTGATTATCCTTACATATATCTCATTGTATATCTCATTGTTAGGATATTGCACTTTGTTTATATTGCTTATTTTTGCTCATATCACTTTATATATCTATCTTACAAGAATAATTTGTTAATAAGTTTTAATCAGTATTAATATCTAATAAGATTAGCAATAACCCTATTCACCCCCCCTCTAGGGTACTTTCAGGGTACGTCAAATGATTCAACGTCGACGGTGAGAAGGGCAGAGCTCGGAGTTCGGAGGGTTAGGGTGGCGTGTGGCTGGAGGCTGTGGTGGTCGGACAGCGGCTAGAGGCAAGGGCTTGGGTGAAGGAGGGGCAGATCTCGGGTAGGAGGAGGCGGCGTCGCTGTTGTGGGGTGGCGAAGGGGGAAGGGCTACAGATCTGA
>NC_033795.1:69964177-69986065 GCF_001876935.1 Asparagus officinalis | reverse complement strand
AACCCTAGTTTTGTTCTTGGTGATTTGGGGAAGAACTTGGAGGATTTTCGGCGAAATCAGCACATTGCAGCAAAGGGGATCCACACTCATATATATATATATATATATTGTAGGCATCGAAAATTGCCTATAGGTCTCCACAAACAGCTCAGTGTTAAAGAACGACGATGAACGTCACTATCCAGTTCACAGAAGCTCGATTGACGTTGGCTAATGCTTGAAGTGAATCAACGAACTACGTGAAGCGTCAGAGTTTCAAAATAACGAGGATACGAATTGATCGAGAGCCCCGCGTCGCCTACAAAAGGTGCCACGCCCCTTGTGTCCCAATTGATTCCACGGATGATCTAATCATTGGAGCTTATAGAACTCCTCGTCGGCTTTCCAACGCACTTGGAATCACTCAAATCCGAGTTCGGACGAAGAATTTACAGCGGAAGCGGAGAAATAGGCATAACGGAGTGTCTCGGCCCAGTTTTAGACACCCTAGGGTGTCCGCACAAGTTGGAGACACCCCAGGGTGTTCGTACAAGTTGGAGACACCCCAGGGTGTCCGCACAAGTTGGAGACACCCCAGGGTGTCCACACAAGTTGGAGAGACACCCCAGGGTGTCCGCACAAGTTGGAGACACCCCAGGGTGTCCACACAAGTTGGAGACACCCAAAAGTGTCTCGGAACTTGTGAAGCTGTTTTGACCATGATTCCGTTAGAATCTGAAGAAACTCAAAGCAGGAAAGTTGTAGATATTTTTGTCAGATTTCCAATCCATCTGGAATCACGTCATTTGGAGCTCATATGAGGAAGTTATAACGAAAATAGCGCCGAGACACCCAAAGGTGTCTCGGAACTTGTGAAGCTGTTTTGACCATGATCCCGTTAGAATCTAAAGAAACTTGAAACATGAAAGTTGTAGCTCTCTTTGTCGGCTTTCCAATACATCTTGAATTATTCAAATCCGAGTTCGGATGAAAGAATTAAAGCCAACATACTGAAGAGGGTACAAACTGTCTCGGATTTTGGGAGACACCCTAGGGTGTCTCGGATTTTGTGAGACACCCTAGGGTGTCTCGGATTTTGGGAGACACCCTAGGGTGTCTCCAACGCGGATTTGGGCCCTTTAGGTGGTTTTAACCGCTCCGCAACCCCTCAAGCCTATAAATACAAGCCCCAGGCCCTCATTTTTTCAGATCTGGAATTTTGGAGAATTGGCGAAGCCCTGCCGAAGTGAAGAGTGATCGAGCATTTCAACGCAAGAGTGTTTTTTCGTTAGATCTACATCACCCGTACCCGATCCTTAGTCTTATCCCGTTGTGGTAATACTAAGAAGAGTAAATATCTCTCTTTTATCGAGATAGGCGCTTCAAGTTTCTAGATCTCCTCGCGGATCAACGAAGCTCTGGACCAGATCTGATTGCCAGGTAGTCCACGGATATCGACGTCCCCGTCACAGGCTAAAGACCCACGCAAGCAAGAGACGATGAACGGATCTTGTGTTTATTTTCAAGAAAGTTGTAATCTTTTTATTCTTTGTTGTTTGAATTTCATTTGTAACATTTGAAGTTTAATGAAATCAATGATGAAGGCAACTTTCGACGAAAACAAACTGACGACCACAGTGGGAGCCAACGGCCTCGCTGTCGAGGCCGTCGTGACGCAACCGGGCTTCAAGATCCGGGTGAACGAAGAGATCGAATACGAGTTCGATCAACAGAAGTTTGAAGAGTACCTCTGTTCCTCCTCCTCCAGATCCGCCTCTCCAAACAGGCGTAGGAAGACTTCCTCTTCCAAGAGTGCTCGTGGGCCCTCAGGATCGAAGATCCAAGATCCCCTCGCCGCTATTGCACCTACTCCCCGCGACGTTCCTATGGCATCTAACGTGGTCGAAGCTGCAGATCCAGATCTCCCTTCCACCGCAAAGTCAACTGCTGAAGGTGTTCCAACCTTGTCAAAGAGGGCGCGCCAAAGACGGCGTCAACGCCTTGCGCGACAACTGGCTAAAGCCGCAGAATCCGTGGACGGGATCCGCTACAATGAGGATCTAAAGTCCAGACAGTGCCAAGAGCAACAACGGCGCACAACCAACTCCTCCTCCAAGACAGAAACGAACGAATGAGTTCGTGTCAAGAGGACTCGCTCAACCCTCGAAGAGCGGATCAAGAAACGCCGCGCATTGCTTGCGCATGCCCGAGCCCTTCTGCAGAAAGCGGAAGAGATGCAGAAAGAAGAGACGGTCAAGAAGCCGTCAAAACACAAGCAGATTTGGGTGCCAAAGGCAAAACCAGCACCAAAGGCAAAAGTGGACGGAATTGCCGTCCAACCTTCATCAAATCCAGATCCCGTTTCCCTTGCCCGATTGGGACTGTTGAAAAGTCCCCAAACAACAAACCAGACTGGGGGTCTTGCTAATCCCCCCAAGAAAGATAACAAAGGGAAAGCCCCTGTTACCGACCGCATTGGATTACGGGTCGAAGTTCAAAAGCCAGTTAAGTTTTCACGCTCTCAAAAGCGTAGACTTGAACGAGCGACTTTTGAAAACGCTAATAAAGCGTCATATCCCCAGAGGGAAACACATTCGTCTGATGATGATGGTGTTATACCTGGAAAGTCATGCCAACATTCTATGGGTTGCTCTAGTTATCAAACTGATGAGTTGTACTATAGAGCTGGGGGTGCGGGTAAGTCTCGATGGGTGCCAAAGGCGAAGCCGGTCCAGCCTTCTTCAAATCCAGATCCCGTTTCCCCTGCTCCCGCACCTCCGGCGGAGCCAGGTAAGAACGTGGATTCTTCAAGATCCAGGGTTCCTTTGAGAGGTCGCCTCGGCCCTTTACCAGAAGATCGAGGCAAAGCACCTGTCAAGGAGCGATTGGGACCGTTGAAAGGTCCCCAAACAACAAACCAGACTGGGGGTCGTGTTAATCCATCCAAAAAAGATAACAGAGGGAAAGCCCCTATTACCGACCGCATTGGATTGCGTGTCGAAGTTCAAGAGCCCGTTAAGTTTTCACGCTCGCAAAAGCGTAGACTTGAACGAGCGACTTTTGAAAACGCTAATAAAGCGTCATATCCCCAGAGGGAAACACATTCGTCTGATGATGATGGTGTTATACCTGGAAAGTCATGCCAACACTCTATGGGTTGCTCCAGTTATCAAACTGATGAGTTGTACTATAGAGCTGGGGGTGCGGGTAAGTCTCGAAAGAGAGATGCTCGAGACACGGAACCCCACTGTCCGTGTGCCAACATCATCAGGGCGGTGCTATCGGAGTGCTGTTGTTCTAAAGCCCCAAGGAGGAGAGTCTCGGTATTCGAGAGGATTTCCAAGCCAAGGCGTTTTCGTGGGAGGAAGTTCGTTCGCCAAGAGGACGAATTCCTAGAAGTGTCTGCTAATATGACCGGCAGAGGCAAATCGACACGACGTTTTAGCCCAGATCAGTTTGCCGAAATGTCCCAGCGTATGACTCGATTGCGATCGGGGACCAATAGGCGAAGGAATTACCAAAGGATGCAAAAGGGACTTCCTTTGGAAGAAGATGTGTCAGATGATGGTTCAGATTCCTGCTCGGCTATAGCGTCCGACGGCACGACATCTAGTGCGGGACAACCTTATGAGTCGCTTATGATTAGTGCCGAACAAGTAACCAAGATGCTTGAAGATGCCTTGACTAAGCAGAAGGAAGCTTTCAAGTTCGAGATGGAGATGACCATGCAGCAGATGAGAGAGATGCATGACCAGCAAATCGCGGCACTGACAACTCACCAAGGAGAACCCAGTCGTCGCAATAATCCGAATCAAGAGGAGAATGAACGGGAAGAGGATAATGTCAACATAACTATCCCTCCTGTCAACAACAATAACGGAGGTGGTCCCTCGGAAAATAAGACCACGTTACCTCTCCCAGAAGCCACTCGAAGACAGATACGAGTGAAGACAAGAAAATGAAGGACTTGGAGAGCAAAATCAACGCGTTGATGAATGCTCAAGAAGTAAAGAGGTCCGGCATACCATGTCCATACCCAAGGGAATGGGAATCAATTCCATATCCAGCAAAGTTCAATTTAATTAACTTCACGCCGTTTGATGGAAAGGGTTCCCCTACCCAACACTTGATATATTTTAAGTCTCACTTAGGAATAATCTCCGGCAATGAACCCTTAATGGTGCGGTCATTCGTTGGCACTCTTCGCGGAGCGGCCTTCGATTGGTATCGTCGCCTCAAGCCGGGGAGTATCAGCAGTTGGGACGACATGGAGGACATGTTTCTAACGAACTTCTTCGACGACGATACCGAGATCTCAATCAATACTCTATTTGATGAGAAGCAGAAGAATGGTGAGACAGTCGAAAACTTCGTGAAGTCATTCCGAAATAAAGCAATGAATTGCAGAGATCCGGTCAGCGAAGATTTCATCCTCGAGACCTGTCATAATAATCTTTTATTGGACATCCTTGAAGCCATGGGAATGGCACCGCCAAAGACCTGGAAGGATTTGAAGGTGCGAGGAGAACGAGCCGAACGATTCCTTAAAAGGAAGAAGGCGGAAAGGGGCCAAATAGCAAATAACGCTCCGCAACAGAACTTTGTCCCTAAGGGTAAGGGAAAAGCACATGCGAATGCTGTGGACGCGAATCAGACATTCGAGGTGCAAGCACAACCGCAACAACAGCAACAAAAGGTGCCTCAACAATCAAGATGGCAACAGCAGCCCCAGAAGCCAAAAGCCTCGGAGCCGAAGTTCCCAAAGGTCTATTCGTTCAAAGAGGATGAAGTCCCCGGTATCTTCAAGTACCTCATTGAGAATAACAAGATCAAATTGCCTCCAGTTCAGGATTAGGAAGATGCTAAGAGAATCAATGATCCAAAATACTACGCATTTCATAGAGCGGTGCACCATCCTACCAAGGCATGCTACGCCCTTAAAGATAAGATCCAAGCCCTAATCGATGTTGGGGTCATTACTATGAAGCAACCTAAGGAGAAGAAGGTGGGTGCAAATGCAGTATCGATTAGTTTCGGTTCTATTCCCTCGAACTGGTTCCAGCATGAGCCGGTAATAAATGCAGCAGTAAAGACAGTGAACGATGATCCTCACAAACAGCGCTAGAAAGGACTTGTACCGCACACAGCCCCGAATGGCGAGATTCTTTGGGTTCATCCAGATTTGATTGGAGATAAACAGTGGACTGGATCCTCTTCCAAGAAAAGGTCAAAAGGAAAAGGTAAGTCTTGTTATGGAGCTTTCGCTATTCCAGGAAAAGACGAAGAGAAGATTCCAGCTTTCCCGCTTTCTGAAGATGAACAGGAGACCTTTGTAACCCGGAGCGGGAATGAATATCACTACAAATATCCGGATGTTTCTGAGCAACTGGGAGTAAACAAAACCGTTCCCTCAAAGACGTTTGCAGAATTGGGGATTATCGCAACTCCCCCAACACCCAACACCCGCATCTGCGGAGAAAGTCCAGCAAAAGGAGAAGGGGAAAGAGCCTCCGCAGCAAGAAGCCCAGAACCCGAGGCAGTCTCGATTCAATCATCCGATTGGAAGAGACAAACCGGGAAGTGCAAGCTCTCCGCCTCATTTTGACATCATGGCGCAGTTAGCTAATATATCAGCCAGGATAACCTTGTACGAATTACTGCGTCTTTCAAAGGACACAAGGAAAGCATTGCAGGAAGCCTTGAGCGACTCTGAAGCTTTCTTGACTCGAATCAAGCCATTGTCTAAAGAACCGGAGCCGTCAGTACAACATTGTAATCTCGCGGCACACCGTTTTCCTTGCATCTCTTTCACCAAAGAAGACATGCAGACGAAGAACTCAAAACATGATCGGCCTCTGTATTTCACTAGCCACATTGGCTCACATTGGCTCCAGCGTTGTCAACCGGATCCAAGTCGATCCGGGTTCCGCTGTTAGCATCATGCCATTCCGATTGATGCATCATCTCGGAATCCCGACTAGCAAATTAGCATCCACTGGCACTACGATTTATGGATTCAACACCAGCGGGTCTAGGCCCTTGGGGAAGATCCGAGTCAAGTGCCAGATTGGGGATTTGAGGTCGGAGGTCACTTGTTATGTGATTGACGCGGAAACATCCTATAACTTACTGTTGGGTCGACCTTGGATCCACGGTAACCTTATAGTCCCGTCAACTCTACATCAGTGTCTCAAATATGTAGACACAAACAATGAAGTCAAGACGGTGGTCGCGGATAAGCAACCGTTTAAGGGATTGGAGAATTACTTCACCGATTCCCTTTTATACGGCGCTGAATCCGATACTGAACCATCGGCCCAAGGAACGGACAGCGGAGATGAAGCTGATACCGAACCAGGGCTTGATTATGATGGTGGTTTTGTTCTTAATGACATTGTACCCATTGTAATCAATCTTGACGATGATGAATCATCGGAGAATAGTTGTAACTGGCAACTTGCCGAAGAACTATCAATAAACGATGATTTAGAGTATTTGATGTGTCTGGATGACGTCACTAAAGAGCTTTGTGATAATCCTGACCTACATATGCCTCTTCAGTCATTTTGTCTGACGAAAAAGCAGGTACAAGATCCATGCGGAGCGACGCTTGTCATCCCCGCGGGAAAATGGAGTGGAAAAGAAGTCGTCTACGGCAAAGGAAAAGAAGCTCCGACACCCGATCACTTCTTAGAAGAAGAAGAAGATGAAGATAAACCTGCTCCTCATCTATTCAGATATGACGCAAAAGCGCGCGATATGATGGAAAAGTATGGGTATGACTTCACACTCGGAGAAGGTCTTTTCTTTGGTCGAGGCCCACGAGTTCCACCTCGAATGGCCTATGTACCGAAGGGAAAACCCGACGATTATTATCGCTATAAAAGAGGTCTCGGCTACGTCTCCTCGTCCGACGACGAATGTTGCTGGCAAATCATTGATCAGATCGCTAACAAGGCTAGAAACGGGTACTCTTCCGACTCTTCGGCTGGGGGTTCCGACACTAGCCTTGGCGAGACGTTCAAAAGGTTGATGTCAAATATGGTCACGGTCGATCCTACCGCAATAGAGGAAGACGACCAGATGCCAACATGGGAAGATCCTTGGGTTCACCACCTAAACATGCAGTATGGTGATAGGTTCGAGCAAAGAGAGCCTCCTACTGAAGATCAAGTACTCCAGGTGAATAAGGGTAGCGAAGATAATCCGAAGCCTATATTCATTAGCGACAGCCTCCCGCCTGAAGAGAAAGAGGAGTTAATCTCTCTTATCAGGGAGTACATCGATGTGTTTTCCTGGAATTATGAAGACATGCCAGGACTCGATCCAAACGTGGCAGTACATCGTCTTAATATTAAGACGGATGTCAAACCCGTCAAACAACAACAAAGACGGTTTCGTCCGCAAATGATGGAAGCAATCGAGATCGAAGTTAAGAAGCTTATTGACTCGGGCTTCGTTAGGGAAGAGCAGCATCCAGAGTGGCTTGCCAATATTGTCCCGGTCCTCAATCTCAACACTGCTTGCCCAAAAGATGATTTTCCCCTCCCCATCACGGATGTCATCATCGACAATACGTGTGGGTTCGAGAGGATGTCTTTCATGGATGGTTTCTCTGGTTATAACCAGATAAAGATGCATCCGGATGATGAAAAGCACACCGCATTCAGAACGCCCCTCGGTGTCTTCTGTTACACAGTTATGCCCTTCGGCTTAAAGAACGCAGGTGCTACATATCAACGAGCTATGTCAAAGATCTTTCAGGATCATCTCCGAAAGACTGTTGAATGCTACGTAGATGATCTGGTCGTGAAAAGTCGTGATAAAAAGGATCACATCAAAGACTTAAAGACCATGTTCGACTTAATGCGAGCCCATCAGTTGAAGATGAATCCTACCAAGTCTTTCCTCGGAATGTCTAGTGGTAAATTCCTGGGATTCGTCGTCACCACCAAAGGTATCCACATCGATCCTGATAAGGTAAAGGCGATCAATGAATTACAACCTCCGAGGAACCTCAGGGAGCTCAGAGGATTGCAAGGACGATTGGCTTACATCCGTCGGTTCATTTCGAACCTCTCAGGAAAATGCCAACCATTCTCCAAGCTCGCAAAGAAGGGCGTGTCTTTTGTATGGGATGACGCTTGTCAAAAGGCATTCGAGAGTATTAAAGAATATCTCTCGAAATCTCCCGTACTCGTCGCACCGAAATCGGGCAAACCGTTCTTGATTTATGTCAAGGCGACGAGCCACTCATTAAGTGCATTACTTGCACAAGATGACGATAACGGTCATGAGCAGGCGGTATATTATTTGAGCCGAACCATGGTAGGCGCCGAATCTCGATATCCTATGATTGAGAGGGAATGTCTCGCCTTGGTGTTCTCTATTCAGAAGATGCGGCATTATCTGGTTGGACAGACCATTTATGTTATCTCTAAAGTTAATCCAGTCCGGGTGTTCATGACTCAACCAGCTTTCATGAATTGGCGATTAGCAAAATGGGCCTTACTCTTGTCCCAATACGACTTACATTTTAAACAACAAAAGTCGGTAAAAGGACAAGCCATCTGTGACCTCCTGGCAGCTAATCCAACTACGGATACTGCCGAGATATATGACGACCTACCTGATGAGACCCATGAAGTCAACGCAACTTCGCACCAGCAAATATGGCGTCTGTACTTTGACGGCGCTTCACGAGCAGCAAATGTAGCGAGTGCTCCTGGAGGTTCTAAGATTTCTTCCGGAGTTGGAGTTGTCTTAGTTTCCCCAGGAAAACACGTTATGCCTCGAGCTTATTCGTTGACCGAACCGTGCTCAAATAACGTAGCCGAATATAATGCATTACTCATAGGACTCAGTTTCGCTAAAGAACTGGGAGTTGAGTATCTTGAAGCCTTCGGTGATTCTCAACTGATAGTTAAACAAGTTCAGGGAGAGTACGAGGTCCGAAGCCCGGATTTAATACCATATCATAAGATGGCAGTAGAGATGGCAGAATCATTCGAAGGATTCTTTATCGAACATATTCCACGGTTACAGAACACTTACGCAGATGCATTAGCAGCATTGGCCGTATCTCTGGCACAACCTCCTGAAACAGAACAGTTTGTTACAGTGAGGACTCACCAACTCCAAGTGCCGATTTACAATGAAGATAGCGAAGAAGAAGATAGCAAGGAAGCACACTCAACTCAAGTTGAATTTGAAGGTTTGCTATTGCGTTGCTTATCGACGAAAGAGGCTGAAGAAGTCCTTAGGGAGGCGCATGAAGGAGAGTGTGGCGCACACCAACCTGCCCCAAGCTTTATGACCGCATCAAAAGAATGGGATACTTTTGGACTTTCATGATGAGTGATGCAATCGCATATGCCCGAAAGTGTAATGCATGTCAAATACATGCGAATTATATGCACCAACCTCCGGAGCATCTGCATCCTTCGGTTACGTCATGGCCGTTTGAAACCTAGGGAATGGACATTGTTGGTCCTATAAATCCCCCATCAGTCAAAGGTGACCGGTTCATCCTAGCAATTACCAACTACTTCTCCAAATGGGCTGAGGTGGTTCTGCTCAGAGAAGTTAAAACGAGCAATGTCATTGCATTCATCAAGCACCATATCATCTACCGGCATGGTGTCCCAAGTCGAATTGTACATGACAATGGTCCTCAATTCGTTAGCAATGCATTCATCAGGTTTTGTGAAAAGTTTAAAATTCAAGACATCTCGTCGACAGCTTACAATCCCACAGCGAATGGATTGGCCGAAGCCTTCAACAATACTATCATAAAGCTATTATCAAAACTTGTGAAAACTAATAAACGAGACTAGGATGACAAGCTTGGAACGGCTCTATAGGCCTATCGGACCATGGTGCGTACACCAACGGGAGCAACCTCATATTCACTGGTATACGGATGTGAAGCTGTTCTTTCATTGGAGATTCAAATCCCGTCGCTTCGAATTGCCCTCGCGACTCAAATGACGACCGAAGAGCAACATCAGAAGCGCCTTGAAGAACTTGAAAGGCTAGATGAGAAGCGTTTAGAAGCTCAACAGCATATCGAATTTTACCAAGCCAGGATCTCTCGAGCTTTCGACAAAAAAGTTCGACAACGGAGCTTCAAAGAGGGGGACTTGGTTCTAGCTGAAAGGCGGCCTATGATCCTTAGCTCCAAGAAGAAGGGCAAATTCGAACCCAAATGGGAGGGACCGTTCGTAGTAGAGACAGTTTACTCGAGTGGCGCATATCGCCTAGTCACCAAAGACGGCGACCGGCTTATGATGCCGATAAATGACAAGTTCCTGAAAAAATACTATCCTTAGTATCTTCAGGATGACCAATGTATCGGGAAGCTCCCAGAAGAACATCATATGAGGTATTCTTAGGAATAACCCAATCATTGTAGAAGTGATGAATAAGAAATTCTTGTTCGAATTCAGAACGTTGGAACGTTTCTTCTTATTATCAAAATTCTCTAACTCTTATGAGTTATTTTTGTGAGATGAGATCCAATCCTCTGATAGGTTAATCTTTCCTCACCAAACCATCTGCTGATCAAACCAATTGACGGTGGATCCACCAACATTTCCATCTGCCAGTCATTGGCATTTCTCAGACTCAACATGTTAGGTCATAATCACCTAGCGTTAAAGTCTTCCTTTGAGTGATAATACGAGTTGGCACTTTCTTTGCTACCTGTATTCCACTTTCTTTGCTTTCAGGTCAAACCTATAAAAGTTAGGGCCAAAGCCAAATTGTTCCCGATCTCACTTAGTCAAGCCTACAAGTAGTTAGGACTAAGACCGAGTCATTCCTTTTCGATAAACGAAAATCCGCCTTTGTTCCTTTTTCCACCAAACCTATAAAAGTTAGGGTCGAAATTGGGCTTTCTCCTCAATGAATGAGGGATTCTTTTGATTCAAATGACCAATCCTATAAAAGTTAGGGCCATTTGAACTTTTCCGATTCTCGGAGTGGAGATCCCACTCTTAGTTTCATCTTTTCGGAGTCTGGGGGTGGAGATCCCACCTCGAGTTTCCTTTCCGACTGTAGATAGAATATAAAATTCTTCCTTTTCAGTCCCGGGAGATAGAATATAAAATTCTTTCTCTTTCGCTTTCCAGTCCGTCTTTGTTTTGATAAAAGACACAATTCCCAACTTCCAATCCAGGCACTTGGTGCACGGGGAATTTTATCTCAACTCCTAAAGAGAGATAAGTCTACGCCTAATACGCGTTGCCGGTTTAGTCTTTCACCGATTGAAAAAGACACCAAGGTCTACACCTGGGGAATTTCATCCCGAAGCCTAAGTAGGAATGAGTCAACACCTAACACCTGTTACCGGGTAGCCTATTCCCGTAACAAGAGCGAAGCCTATGTATTCAAAATCATAGCACAAAGTCTCAAAGAATTCACTCTCTTAGCACAACGTTACATGCGGAACGGATTCAGCCAATCTGCATGCTAGCCCGATTTCAAACGGTAATCGGTAAAGGCACATCAAACCCGTTGAAGGCTGGGGGTTTGCCAAAAATCCCAAAGTCTACGCCTAATTCGCGTTGCCGGTTTAGTCTTTCGCCGATTGAAAAAGACACCAGGGTCTAAGCCTGGGGAATTTTATCCCGAAGCCTAAGAAGGGATAAGTCGTCGTCTAATACGCGGCGCAGGGTACCTTTTCCCTATAAGAAATGGTTAAGTCTATGTGTTCAAAATCATAGCATCAAGTCTGAGAAAAGCGATTTTCTTAGCACAACATTACATGTGAGACGGGTTTTAAGAATTCACATGCTAGCCCGATTCAAACGGTAATCGGTAAAGGCATATCAAACCCGTTGATGGCTGGGGGTTTGCCAAAAATCCCGTAAATCTTATCATCGCTGGGTTTAAAATAAATGAAGAAATATCATGAAGGAATCAAATGCGGAGTCTCTATTAATAGATCAAGTCAAAGCATACAATAAAAAGCTCGTTAGCCCGAAGGCAGCTGACGGCTAAGAACATGAGACTCTAAACTAGAAAGCCTATCTATATAACTCTGCTCAAGTTCTGCCTGCAGGCCAGCTCGGACGGATTCTTCAGAACTGCTCAAGATCTTCACGGCTTCATTCTTCAGCTTCATCAATCTCTCCTGTGTAGATCCTAGCTTCTCGAGGGCCTGTCCACGAGAATGCTCTACTCCAGCTAGGTCTTCTGCAATAATAGTAACGGACTCATCGGCGTGCCTCAAGGCCTCCTTCAACCTAGCCACTTCCTCGCGGCCGGAATCCAAAGAGCGGAGTAACTTGGCTCTATCTGTATCCTTCCTCGCCACGGTAGCCATCAGCTACGCAACTGAATGCTCATGTGACTGAAGCTCATTGCCGACGGAAGATCTCAGATCATACCACTATGCCAGCCTATGCTCCATCTGAAAGGACACGAAGAAAGAAGCTCCATTAGCCTTCAATTCCTTCAACTCTCGGATCTCCGACTCCAGAGCAGGAAGAAGCTCCATTAGCCTTCAATTCCTTCAACTCTCGGATCTCCGACTCCAGAGCAGTAAAATCGGCAATGAAGGAATCAGCCAACTCCGGATATCCTTCTTCTCTAAACATCATCATGTGACGAGAAAAGGAACGCCTGAACTGATCAAAACAATATCCTCGATGAAGCAGTTTCTCGATCATGCCGTTAAAAAAGGCAGTAAAAAAGCCGAGGTCTGTACGGAAAATATCTCTGTCTGGATCGGTATCAGCCAAGAGGGCGCGAACATGCTCATATAGAGATGATCGAGATCCTACAAGTAACGGTGTGGAAAGCTAAGAGATCATCAAATGTGATAAGAAAACTTAAGGGCAAATTCCGAGCATACCAACGCCAGTGGAGGTCCCCTCGGATTGAGGTCTGATAGGCTCCGACGACGGCCAGGCGATAAACGCAGCGCCAGAAGGACTTCAACTATTCATCAAAGCATTGGATAGACTGAAAATCGAAGGAGCCAAGAGTTGAAGCTAACCACAGGTCCTTTATGCCGACTGAAGGCTGGACCAATCACATCCAAAGTATTCCAGCCTCCTCTATAAAAGAAATGAGTCTGGAATGCTTTGGAGGGGGTATCTGTAGGCATCGAAAATTGCCTATAGGTCTCCACAAACAGCTCAGTGTTAAAGAACGATGATGAACGTCACTATCCGGTTTACAGAAGCTCGATTGACGTTGGCAAATGCTTGAAATGAATCAACGAACTACGTGAAGCGTCGGAGTTTCAAAATAACGAGGATACGAATTGATCGAGAGCCCCACGTCGCCTACAAAAGGTTCCACGCCCCTCGTGTCCCAGTTGATTCCACGGATGATCTAATCATTGGAGCTTATAGAACTCCTCGTCGGCTTTCCCACGCACTTGGAATCACTCAAATCCGAGTTCGGACGAAGAATTTACAGCGGAAGCGGACAAATAGGCATAACGGAGTGTCTCGGCCCAGTTTGAG
This sequence comes from Asparagus officinalis, assembly GCF_001876935.1. NCBI lineage: Eukaryota > Viridiplantae > Streptophyta > Magnoliopsida > Asparagales > Asparagaceae > Asparagus > Asparagus officinalis. Next base: position 69,972,608 of record NC_033795.1, on the reverse strand, counting down.
ACACCCTAGGGTGTCCGCACAAGTTGGAGACACCCCAGGGTGTCCACACAAGTTGGAGACACCCCAGGGTGTCCGCACAAGTTGGAGACACCCCAGGGTATCCACACAAGTTGGAGACACCCAAATGTGTCTTGGAACTTGTGAAGCTGTTTTGACCATGATACCGTTAGAATCTGAAGAAACTCAAAACAGGAAAGTTGTAGATATTTTTGTCAGATTTCCAATCCATCTGGAATCACGTCATTTTGAGGTCATATGAGGAAGTTATAACGAAAATAGCGCCGAGACACCCAAAGGTGTCTCGGAAATTGTGAAGCTGTTTTGACCATGATCCCGTTAGAATCTGAAGAAACTTAAAACATGAAAGTTGTAGCTCTCTTTGTATGCTTTCCAATACATCTTGAATCATTCAAATCCGAGTTCGGATGAAAGAATTAAAGCCAAAATACTGAAGAGGGTACAAACTATCTCGGATTTTGGGAGACACCCTAGGGTGTCTCGGATTTTGTGAGACACCCTAGGGTGTCTCGGATTTTGGGAGACACCCTAGGGTGTCTCCACCGCGGATTTGTGCCCTTTAGATGGTTTTAACCGCTCCGCAACCCCTCAAGCCTATAAATACAAGCCCCAGGCCCTCATTTTTTCAGATCTGGAATTTTGGAGAATTGGCGAAGCCCTGCCGGAGTGAAGAGTGATCGAGCATTTCAACGCAAGAGAGTTTCTTCGTCAGATCTACATCACCCGTACCCGATCCTTAGTCTTATCCCGTTGTGGTAATACTAAGAAGAGCAAATATCTCGCTTTTATCGAGATAGGCGCTTCAAGTTTCTAGATCTCCTCGCGGATCGACGAAGCTCTGGACCAGATCTGATTGCCAGGTAGTCCACGGATATCGACGTCCCCGTCACAGGCTAAAGACCCACGCAAGCAAGAGACGACGAACGGATGTTGTGTTTATTTTCAAGAAAGTTGTAATCTTTTTATTCTTTGTTGTTTGAATTTCATTTGTAATATTTGAAGTTTAATGAAATCAATGATGAATGCAACTTTCGACGAAAAACAGGTATATATATTTATATATTATATATATATATATATATATAATATATATGATTAATAATATACTATATATATATATATCATATATATAATATATGTATTATATATATATTTATATCTTCTATATATATATGTATATATGTATATATGTTTATATATAATATAAATGTTATATTATATATAGTATATATATATATATTATAAATGTATACTATTTACATTATATATGTATACATCTATATATTATTGTAATACTATATATATATATATATATATATACATAATATATATTATCATGTATACATATACTACATGTATTAGTATACATATATATATATAATATGTTAACATATATATATATATATATATATATATATATATATATAATTATATTTATATAATTATATATTATATATATAATATAGAGAGAGAGAGAGGAGAGCAAGACTCCTACTAACTTAATGTTGATGTCCACCAAAGTTTCTAGGCCACACATATCATTAATATAAACACCTTTCTATATAGATACATGGATCCCTAGGCAATGATAGTGGTTAAAAACTTTGTGGACACACTATTTGCTATCGCACTTAAGGTTGATAGGATTATATATATACATATCTATATAATATAATATCATATATATATATTATATATTATTATATATTATCTATTATATATATGATATATATATATTATATATATATATACCTATATATATATATAAGTATATAGTATCTAACATATATTATATATATATATATATTATATTGTGTATATATATATTATTATATATATATGTGTGTATATATATTATATATAACTATATAATATATTATATATATATATATATATATATATTATATATATATATATAATAGTATATATATATATATACATGCGTTTCACACGTGGGCGGATTTATGCGTACGCACTGAGGGTCGACTTGGGTTTTTTTTGCATAATAACAAATCAAGTGCGATTGAAATCAAGTGCGATCCTCGTGACCATTTATTTCGTCTCCGACTCCATTTTATTCAGCCTCTCTCTCTCTCTCTCTCTCTCTCTCTCTCTCCCCAAAAAAGCCCCGACTCCTCCTCCTCCCTCTCTCTCGTCGGCGCCCCTGAGAGAACCAAATCAACAGTCGGAGTTGGAGATCCCTCCCTACCTTCCTCCTCTGCCAACGTCACCCCCCCAAATCCGAGCCCCAAAACCCCCAACTCCGATCAACAGCGTAGTAAGCGAAACCCCCAAAATCGACGCCGACTACGCTGTTGATTTCAAATCCTCGACGGAGCTCCCCCAAAATCGACGCCGACTACGCTGTTGATTTCAAATCCTCGACGGAGCTCCCCCAAAATCGACACCGACTACGCTGTTGATTTCAAATCCTCGACAAAACCCCCAAATCCGACGAGTACCCAACTCCGCCGCCGACTACTGGTCTCCCTCGACGAAGTACCCAACTTCTCTTCTTCGATCAGCCGCCCACCCGCAGCCTGTAAGTTTTCCTTCTCAAAAACACCAATCTTTTTCCCCTCGGTTATTTCGTTCTTCGTTTTGTAATTTATATTAAGTTTGTGGGGGAGTTCTTCAATCATTTGTTAGGTTTTTTTTCCTTAAAAGTCGGATTTTTGAGTGGTGCTTTGGTAATTTGAAACCCTAATTTCTTATTTTCAGTTTACAAAATTTTCAGTTCATCAACCAACAATTATCTGAATCATGTTTAACTGTGAATTAGTATTTCATCAACCAACAATTTTCTGTATTTTATCTGTTATTTTTGTTTTTGCTGGAATAATTGATGCAATGGAAAAGAAAACTGTGGAAGATTGAAATGGCAGTTAGTTTAATTTATGCAAGGGAAATTTTTTTTTGTGTTGAGGGTCTAACCAGAGGGATAAATAGGATAGGAGGAGATGGATGACATGCTTGGTAAATGAAAGTAATTTACCCGGAGTATGAAAGTTGAAAATTGATGCAAATTTTGTTGTTTTGTTTTGGTTGTAATATAATATCAGGCTTGTGTTGGAAACTGAATACCAAAACTTTTATTTGCTTTGGTTGTAGTATAATCATCACTCTTAAGTTGGATTTCAAATTTGACAGATGTATTACAAGTAAAAAAAAGTGAATGCATATGTATTAAAGGTGACAATTTGAGTATAAAAGTAACTTAGAATATATATCTATAAAAGTTCATTTTGCAGTTAGTTTAATTTTACTCGAATTATAAATTTCTCCTATGTCTCTTTCCAGCACATGTATATGTTAAATTGTTCAAAATTGGCAGATTGAAATGGCTTCATCATCAACTGTGGAAGGTAACTCATGTGTTGAAGTTGATATTAGATTCATATTGAAACAATGCGAGTGTGGTGAATTAGCGGATGTGAAGATAACGAAGTCGAACAAGAACAATAACCGTGGTAGAATTTACTACTCGTGTAAAAGGCAAAAGTGCGGCTCGTTTTTGGGCTGGTGCAAGATTTCATCAGTTGAACAAATACCACTCGTCATTGCCCCACCAGAGGCGCGTGACGTGGTTGTTGTACGTGAAAAAGTGTTGTGGAAATGGTTAACTGTTATAGCTTTTTTGTTGTCTTTTTCTTTGGTCATGAAAGAAATTATGTGATGTGTTGGAATGAAACAAGACTTTGTAAGTGAGGAAATTATGTGTTGTGGAATCGGTATTTTGTAATGCTTCACACTTTGATGTGTTGGAATGAAACAAGTTTGTTAATTATTGCTTTTTGTGTTGAAATAACCGTGGTGTGTCTTCAACTTCTTTTAATTATTTCATTCGAGGAATCAGAATTACAAGAAGGTAGGCTTTTACCATGTTACAGAGTTGATGAGCTTGCTGGAGAACTGCTTGTGTACTGAATTAATGCTTGTGTACTGAATTAATGCAAGAAACTGCTGGAGAACTGCTTGAGAACTGTGGATTTGTGTATTTACAGGAAATTTTGGCAGTGATATCCATATAACCGAAGGCAGCATCAGACTCAGGTAAAGATCCCTGAAGAATGGGAAATAAATCCACACCAAAGTCGTCAAAGTTCTCTTTATCAGCATTCTGTTAAGAAAATATATATACATATAACTTCATATGAGCATAGAACAGGCTGGAATAAAATACAAGAAATACCATGAGAACAATGATAGGTTGTTCATGCATGCCAATTTACCTAAAGTTGAGTTCTGGTTTTTCCACCGGATAAAAGCACAACATTTGAGAAGTGATGAAAAAGAAAGTTCGTGACATACATAGAAACAGCAGTCTAAGCATGACAACAAGTAGCAGGTCCCAACAGAAACATATGGCTTCAGTAAACAAAGTAACTAAGTCACCAACAGAAACATATGGCTTCAGTAAAAATATTTGATTAAGCAGATAAAATGCAAGATTTTGATGAAACAATGGACTTCTTTAACAAAACAGAAACATACAACAGTCCTTTAGATTACATCGCAGTTCCTGTATCTGATCAGTACAACAGAAACATACAGCAGTTCCTGTATCTGATCAATAACCAGCAGAAAAATCAGCAACATCTCAGTTTCTGCATGTTTACAACTCAATAACCAGCAGAAAAATCAGCAACATCTCAGTTTCTGCATGTTTACAACTCAATAACCAGCAGAAAAATTCAGTAACACATTACAATACATTGCAATCCAACATAAACAACTAGGTAGTTAAATGTGGGCCTGATTCAAGCTCCTGATTCAAGCTCCTAATTCAAAAGCGCCTGATTCAAACAACATAAATCAGTTTGAGAAACATATAAGCTCCAGCAAGAAGATTAGCCATAAATATGTACTATAATGTGAAAAATAAGACAGAACCATTACCCTCTTAATCTTCAAAAAGATCCACATCTTCACTTGATGACTCATTATCCTCTTGCAAATTTGTATCACCGCACGTAGAAAACCTACATTATAGAAAAATATCCATACATATATACATCAAGAAGGATACTAGAATGTGAAAAATAAGACAACATAAATAATAAAAAAATTATTACTTACGGATTTGTGAGTGCCGGACAATTTCGCTTATCATGTGATTGGCCTACTTTACCACACCCGTGACAACGTCTATCTTTTTTATTTTTGGCTCTAATCATTGCTTTCTCTTTTCCTCCTTTCAACCTTTTGCCGCACCCTTTTGCTCGCACTTGATCGGGTTCATTGAAACTATTTTCATAACTACAAGGACCATGAGCACTAGTACCATCAGTAATTATCTTACTACATATTGGATTACTTTTCTTAGTGAAGCTCATTACAGCCATGTGGCTACTAAGAAATTGATCAATTTGCTCATTAATGCTACGCAATCCATCGGTAAACATCTCCCTTGTTTCTTCACATACGAGGGACTTGTCAACTAAATCCAAAGATGATTGGATAAATTGACTCCGCGTTAAAAGATAAGGATTATCAGGGGTTATCTGCATGCCTTTATCATCATGAACTGTCCCTGATTTTGCAGACTTAGTCCACCTCAATAAGATGTATTTATCAGGCAATATTTCAGCATCAAATTTCATCAAATAAGAGATAATGTGAGTACATACGATTCTGGCGCTTTCAAACTTTTTACAACTACAAGAAACCAAATCCAACTGCTTGTCGTAAACGATTTCGCGGACTTTGCTTGTTGCAAGCTTCTTTCTTTGAATTTGATACACACGGCGATTGTCGGTTTCCCTAACAAACTGCAACTTGTAGTTAAAACTGTCACACACTTCAGCCTCAAACTTGTAATACATCTCATTAGTGTAAATATCAACCATTTGCTCCAAAAAGTCATGATTTATTCTAAGTTTAGGTTTCTCAATCACGTCTTTGTGATCGGCCATCAACTCCTCGTGACGTTGACGCACTAGTCTCCTGCCAAACTGTATCATAAAATCCACCAATGAATTATTCTTCGAAACAAATTTCTTAAAAAATGCATGTCCACTTTCTGCTCGTTGGCTACTTGACATGTCTGCTGAGAAAATGTGATTAACATATGCAGGAATCCATCTTGACCGAAGTTCATATTGATCTTGCAACCACTTGTTTCCTTCTAACCCACTTTTTTTAATCAAACTTTCCCATTGTAAATCAAATTCTTCAGGAGTCTCTGATTTCCAAATGCAAGCCGAGAACTCATTTTTATAAATACTATACTTCACAACATCAATTTTCTCAGAAAACTTCATTAATATATGCCAACTACAATACATGTCAAAAGAATTAAATAAAGTGTTAAAAAAGAAAGGCTATGTATATAAATATTTTTAATAATCTATACAAACAATAATACCTGTGAAAAGTATTTGGAAGAACATGAGGGAATGCCTTTGTCATAGCTGGGTCTTGATCAGTAATAATCATCTTCGGGGCACCACGAGGCATACTTTCCAAAAATTTAGTAAATAACCATACAAAATCATCAACGCTCTCATGATTCAAAAATCCACAAGCAAAAACAACTGTTTGAGCATGATTGTTAACCCCCATTATTGGTGCAAATATCAGGCCATAGCGATTAGTGTTATAAGTAGTATCAAAGATTACAACATCACCGAAGAAATTGTAAGCCCGCCTTGAACTTGCATCGGACCAAAAACAACGAGTAATCTTTTGTTCCTCATCGGCCTCAATTTGAAAAGTAAATGCGGGATTCTTTCTTTGTTCCAGTTTTAAATACTCATAAAACATTTGACCATCATGCCCTTTCAAATCAGCCCGTATATCCCTTTCATGATTATACAAATCTCTTTGAGTGCACCCAATATTTTCTATACCTCCAGATTGTACTCCAAGAAAACTGAATTGTTGATGCTGAGGTATATTCACCATTGATAACTGTTTAGTTAAAGACTTTGTTGCGGCTGAAACGTTACGGTGGGACCTTAAAAGATGAACCTTTGATGGGGTTGATAGCGGATGGCTGTGCTCCTCTTTAAAAATAGTAACAATGTATTTTCCGGAGATCGATTTTAAAACTGCAATTTTGGCATGACAATCTTCAGCTACGCTTCCTCGACGTCTTTTATTTCCAACATCCGCGATTCTTGGAGATTTTCCTTGTTTAAAACAAACATACTCCTTCCTTCTTATTTCACCACTTCCCGGCTCTTTCTGAGTAGTCCAAGCCCTTACACTAAACCCAGCTGCTTTAGCATAAGCATTGTAGAATGTTACAACATCATCTATTGTGTTAAATTCTTGCCCCTTTTTTGGCCTCAACTCATCTGATACTTGAGGAGTATATATCGAACTATCGTCATCCAAGTTTAATTCATATGATTCAGTGTCCAAGTTTTCCATTTCTCATAAAAAAAGTTTAATTGACCTATAAAAAATGCACTGTATATCAAAATTCAATAATTCGAACCAAACAACAATAAATCAAAATTCAATAATTCAGTACATAGGCACATAAAAGAAGATATACAAAGCAAGCAAACAAATTCACACGAGTAAACCCATGGTGGCTAAATCATTACTGTAAGGACATGCACAAACACACATTGTACTAGACTTATTATCGAATTTCAGAAACATGCTCATTGAATTTCAGGAGAACACGTTTACCAAAACACTTCCAAAGACAATAGGAACGTGATATACACTGGCCGGCCAATGTGGACACGGACTACAAGTGAACTACACAAACCCGATCGATTTTCTCGTCATCGACCAATAATCAATACAAAGCACCACTCAAAAATCCGACTTTTAAGGAAAAAAAAACCTAACAAATGATTGAAGAACTCCCCCACAAACTTAATATAAATTACAAAACGAAGAACGAAATAACCGAGGGGAAAAAGATTGGTGTTTTTGAGAAGGAAAACTTACAGGCTGCGGGTGGGCGGCTGATCGAAGAAGAGAAGTTGGGTACTTCGTCGAGGGAGACCAGCAGTCGGCGGCGGAGTTGGGTACTCGTCGGATTTGGGGGTTTCGTCGAGGATTTGAAATCAACAGCGTAGTCGGCGTCGATTTTGGGGGAGCTCCGTCGAGGATTTGAAATCAACAGCGTAGTCGGCGTCGATTTTGGGGGTTTCGCTTACTACGCTGTTGATCGGAGTTGGGGGTTTTGGGGCTCGGATTTGGGGGGGTGACGTTGGCAGAGGAGGAAGGTAGGGAGGGATCTCCAACTCCGACTGTTGATTTGGTTCTCTCAGGGGCGCCGACGAGAGAGAGGGAGGAGGAGGAGTCGGGGCTTTTTTGGGGAGAGAGAGAGAGAGAGAGAGGCTGAATAAAATGGAGTCGGAGACGAAATAAATGGTCACGAGGATCGCACTTGATTTCAATCGCACTTGATTTGTTATTATGCAAAAAAAACCAAAGTCGACCTCAG
>NC_033795.1:69956509-69963286 GCF_001876935.1 Asparagus officinalis | reverse complement strand
AAACTGGGAACCTGGCTCAAGAGGTTGGGCTCGCCTAAACTGCTAGGCTTGCCCGATTTGAGCGGTTTGCCAAAATCGGGAACCTGGCTCAAAGAGATGGGCTCGCCTAAACTGCTAGGCTCGCCTGATTTGAGCGGTTCGCCAAAAATGGGAACCTGGCACAAAAGGTTGATTCCCCCAAGCTTGAATAATAATTCAGGCTGTCGTGGGGGATGAGGGATTGCGCCTCGAGACGAGCGAGAGCTTTTCGTCGCCGCTGTTTGGATCTTTTTGAACGAGGAGCGTTCATGTCGACGACGGAGGCGTATTCTGCGTCGACACAAATGGTTGATTCCTCTTGCACAGGGGTCTGCGAGGATCGTTCATCGACCCATTCAGCAGCCCCTAGACCTGCATTCTCGAATCTCGGCTCGGCCTCAACTGGTTCGGGGGGAAAAGAACCCCCTGCCTCGGCTTGGGTAGATCCCTCAGGCTTGGTTGCCTCAGCCTCTTGGGGCTGGGCCACCCGCACGACTCTGCAACCATCGCGAGATGTATTGCTGCGAGAAGAGGACGATTGTAAGTACCCTTCGAATTTGATCACAAGGGACTCAACAGTAGTCCCTGCAGCAACTTCGTCAGACTGCGCCACCACCAATTCATCTGAATGAACGGATTCTCCCACTGTGGTCGCCATCTTCTGTAGGGTGAAAATTTGATTCTTCCGAAGAAAGGAGTTTCGTTTGTATTTATAAGAAAGCTTATTACAAACTAACAAATCAAATGTTTACAACAGAAGCAGAGGGAAGGCCCTCTTTGTTTTGTGTGGGGACTTTAGGTGGCGATAGGATGCCTCGCTCGGTGCTCGTGCCGAGTCTGCTTCCCTTGGACGATCCGATCGAAGTTGCTGCCGGAGCTTCGGTTCTCAAATGAGGGAGCCTTTGGCAAAGGTCCAGGTTCAACCTTTGGGAGATTAGCCAGCAGAATATGCAACGGCCAATCCCCCTTCTTCATGCTGCTGAAGATGGGTTTTAACAGGCAAGGGATGGCATGGGCTATCCCTTGATTCATGGGATTTGACCACTAATAGAGGTGAGGGAGATAGCTTGACTGCTCCTTGAATTATGGGATGTGACCACACGTTGTTCGGAGACGTCCTGCTGTTCATTCGTACCGTCAATGGTCATTCGAAGAGCTGTGCTCTGCATCACGCTACATAGGAGTGGGAAAGCCCCTCCTCGTATGCGTGACAACGGCTGTCAGATGCTTGCGTGGATCTGACCAACCACCGAGCGTTGGCGGCTCTCGTCCCTTCACCTGGACAACTGAGGTGAGCCGCATTTATGAGGGTGCAGGCTGTTTCGGCGCCTGTCCGCTCATTCGTACTGTGGACGGCCATCTGACGGGCCTGGAGTATTGTGCCCTCTCCCTTGATTTGTGGGATTTGACCACTGATGTAACTGTTCCCATACTCCAAGTGGGCAGTTGACAGTGAGCTGGCGAGTCTGCAGCTTGGGTCTGCAGGCGAGCTTAGGACTGCAGGCAGACTTGGGTCTGCAGGCGAGCTTGCAGGCGAACTGGGTCTGCAGGTGAGTTTGGGACTGCAGGCGGACTTGGGTCTGCAGGCGAGCTAGCAGGCGAACTGGGTTTGCAGGCGAGCTCAGGTGCGCAGGCAGACTTGGGGTCTGCAGGCGGATTTGAGACTGCAGGCGAATTTCGAGCTGCAGGTGAGCAGGCAGACTTGGGTCTGCAGGCGGATTTGGGACTGCAGGCGAATTTGAGCTGCAGGCGAGCTCCTGAGCATGGATTGAAGAATAGGCCGTAACTTTCAAACCGTAAGTCGGAATTGGACGAATTATATATGAAAATCGCCTATCTCGACGAGATGGAGCCATCCGAACCAAGCCGAAGGCTTCGGTTCGCTTCCTCCGTTTTGCCAAATTCCTTACGGTTTGGGAGATATCTGCGTTTTCCCCTTTTTCTGCTATTTCGGGCGAGGTTTTAGCAGTTTTGTTCTGAACTTCTCTGATAAGGATTAAAGGCAATTTTTATTGCCTACAGGGGTAAAGGAAAAGCGCATGCGAACGCCGTGGACGCGAATCAAACGTTCGAGGTGCAAGCGCAGCCGCAACAGGAGCAGCAAAAGGCGCCTCAACAATCAAGGTGGCAACAGCAGACCCCGAAGCCAAAAGCCTCGGAGCCAAAGTTCCCAAAAGTCTATTCATTCAGAGAGGATGAAGTTCCCGATATCTTCAAATACCTTATTGAGAATAACAAGATCAAACTGCCTCCAATTCAGGATCAGGAAGATGCCAAGAGAATCAATGATCCGAAATACTGCGCATTTCATAGAGCGGTGCACCATCCTACCAAGGTATGCTATGCTCTTAAGGACAAGATCCAAGCTCTCATCGATGTAGGGGTCATCACCATGAAGCAGCCGAAAGAGAAGAGAGTGGGAGCAAATGCAGTATCGATCAGCTTCGGTTTTGTTCCCTTAAACTGGTTCCAACATGAGCCAGTAATAAATGCAAAAGTGAAGACGGTGAACGATGATCCTCACAAGCAGCGCCAGAAAGGACTTGTGCCGTACACAGCCCCGAATGGTGAGATTCTCTGGGTTCACCCAGATTTGATTGGAGATGAACAATGGACTGGATCCTCGTCCAAGAAAAAGTCAAAAGGTAAATCTTGTCATGGAACTTCTGCTATTCCAGGGGAAGATGACGAAGCAATGCCTGCTTTCTCATTTTCCGACAATGAACATGGGAATGAGTATCGTCGACTGAATGGGGTGGAGATGATTACAACTACCCCCGCACCTGCTGAGAGGACCCAACAGGAGCCCCTGCACCAAGACGTTCAAAACCCGAGGCAGTCTCGATTCAATCAGCGGATTGGAAGAGATAAACCGGGAGATTCAAACATTTCATACCACTTCGATGTTATGACTCAATTGGCTAACATCCCAGTAAAAGTGACTCTACACGAGTTATCACGTCTCTCTAAAAACACTAGGGATGCGTTCAACATTACTCCTGACCAGCTCACTCAAATAGTTCAAGAAGCATTGATCAAGCAGAAAGAAGAATTTGAGGGTAAGATGGAATTGGCTATGCGACAAATAAGAGAGTTGCAAGCTGAAAGGTGTAAATGTCCTAAATCGGATCATCAAGCTGGGTCTAGCTGTTGTGTTACCCCAATCACGCCTACTCCAGATAGGACAAATAACAATGGTCCAAATTTGAATATGGTTGTCAAGACTGATTCACCCCTCGATAACACTGGGGGTGGTACGACCAGATCCTTCAATGACACTGGGGGTGGCCCAATTCCTACTTCTCGACCTCATGAAAATGAAGGCGAAAAGCAGAAGGAAGTCGAATCTGTCACCACCGCGACTAGACGCTATCCTAAAAGAAAGAGGGTCGAGGAAAGCCAATCAGATTTCGTACCCAGATTCGCTGCTGATCAGACGTCACAACGACAGTCATGGGAGCGATCGCCATAATAGTCACTTCAGATACAACGATACTCTTTCAAGGATGATGAGGTTCCAACCATCCTCAAGTACCTCCTAAGGAACGACAAAATCAAGCTCCCACCTATTAAAAGCCAGGAGGAAGCCAGCGGGAGTTCAGACCCAAAATATTGTGAATACCACAGGAGGATCCATCATCCCACCAAGACTTGTATCACTCTCAAGAATACAATACAGGCCTTAGTTGAAGCCGGCGTCTCAACGGCAGAACAAACCGAATGAGAATGACCACCACACTCCGACAAGTATACGAGTATAAACTGCTTCTTTCAAAACTCCAACGGGTATATGAGTATAAACTGTTTCCTTTGTATCTAACGGGAAGTTCCTGGAGAATATCATACGTGATATTCTTAAGGATAACCCGATATCAATTGCTTATTGAATCAGTCTCTTGAAGTTTTGATAGAATATAAAATTTTTCCTCTTTAGCACCAGGAGATAGAATATAAAATTCTTCCTCTTTAGCACCAGGAGATAGAATATAAAATTCTTCCTCTCCCGTTTCCTTTCCAGTTGAAGATAGAATATAAAATTCTTCCTCTTCAGCACCGGGAGATAGAATATAAAATTCTTCCTCTCCCGTTTCTCAGTCTGTCTTTGCTTTTAGAAAAGACACGATTCTCAATCCGGGCACTCGATGCACGGGGAATTTCATCCCGAAGCCTAAGTAGGGATAAGTCAACGCCTAACACGCGTTGCCGGGTAGTCTATTCCCGTGAGAAAGACGAAGCCTATGTATTCAAAATCATAGCACAAAGCCTCAGAGAATTTACTCTCTTAGCACAACGTTACATGTGAGACGGGTTTAATAATTCACATGCTAGTCCGATTTCAAACGGTAATCGGTAAAGACATATCAAACCCGTTGAGGGCTGGGGGTTTGCCAAAAATCCCATAAATCTGTCATTCAGAATAAATACAGAAAAAAATCACAAGAAAGAAGTAAATGCGGAGTTTCTATTAATAGACCGAGTCAAAAGCATACAACAAGAAGCTCGTTAGCCCGAAGGCAGCTGGCGGCTGAGAATATGAGACTTTAAGCTAAAAAGTCTATCTACATAACTCCGCTCAAGTCCCGCCTGCAGATCAGCTCGGGCAGATTCCTCAGAATTGCTTAGAATCTCTGCGGCTTCACTCTTCAGCTTCATCAGTCTCTCCTGGGTGGATCTGAGCTCCTCGAGTACCTGTTCACGAGAACGCTCTAGTCCAGCCAGGTCATCTACAATAAGAGCAGTAGATTCCTCAACGCACTTCAAGGCCTCTTTCAACCTAGTCGTTTCCTCGCGATTCGGGTCCAAAGAACGGAGTAACTCAGCTCTCTCTGTATCTTTCCTCGCCACGTTAGCCATTAGCTGTGCAATGGAGCTCTCATGTGACTGAAGCTCGCATCCGATAGAAGATTTCAGGTCACGCCACTGTGCCATCCTAAGCTCCAACTGAGAGGACACGAAAGAAGAAGCCCCGGTAACCTCCAACTCCTTCAACTCTCGGATCTCTGACTCCAGGGCAGCGAAATCAGCAGTGAAGGAATCAGCCAACTCCGGGTATCCTTCTTCCCTCATCATCATCATGTGGCGAGAAAAGGAACGCCTGAACTGATCGAAGCCGCCTCCTCTATGAAGAAGTTTCTCGATCAGGCCGTTATAAAAGGCAGTGAAGAAGCTGAGGTCCGTACGAAAAGCCTCTCTGTCAGGATCAGTATCGACCAAAAGGGCGCGGACACGCTCGTATAGGGAAGATCGAGATCCTACAAGCAACAACATAGAAGTTCAGCGGATTATCGAATACGATAAGGAAATTCAAAAGGCAAGTTCTGAGCATACCAACGCCAACGGACGTCCCCTCAGGCTGAGGTCCGACAGGCTCTGAGACAGCAACAGAAGAGGGTATATCAACCCCTGCAGGCGGATTGCTCATATCACTCGGCAAGGACGGAGAGACGTCACTTCTATGCAGATTTTCAGCCCCGGGAACTGTAGTAGTATCAGGCACAACGGCCGGTCCCCGGTGGCTGGTCCTATGATTGCACTCATATATTAGTCAACAGTCAGATGAACATAGAGAAGTACGATATCCCTAAATCGTATGCGTACCTGCGAGTCCGTCACTCCGAGGCAAGCTAGATATGCCAGGAATCGATATTGGGCTAATCCCAATGGTTGGCGCTGTAATATTAATCCTTCGTTAGCCAGATAAAAGATCAGGCAAGATGAAGGGAATCAGATATATACCGGTGGATGAATCATTCCCAAAGAATGGTCTCTCGGTTCCTCTGGAGGTCTGCTCAGCCAGCATGTCAGCTAATAAGCCAGCATCGGGCTTCGAGAAGCTTGGCCTTTCCATCGCGACATCTGCAGGATAACTTGAATGTTGGAAGATGAGGAAAGCTCAAAAAATACTTGCAGCAAAAACAGAAGATCTTCCTTCCCCATGATTGAGGAGGGTATCATTGGATGTAGATATACCTGAATACGGGACGGTGGACTCAACACTATTCACTTGCCCAAGATCAATGTTTAGATCGATGCCCAGAGACCCGTCATGAAGGGCGTCGCACATCTGCTGCATAAAGCAATCCATGTTATCAGATCCAGGAGATACCGGACCCGGTGGGAGTTCGCCCTCTTCGAAGAACCCTGGAGCATGAAAACGTGGTTACGAATCCTAAAAGGTAAATCACCTTAAAGCAATAAAATGTTACCTTCCCCTCCATCAGCGGTGCTTCCTAAGTCCACTCCATAAGGACGCTGACCGTCGTGGGGCTTATGTGCGGTCTTCTTCCTCTTCGGGGCACCAACCCGCCTAGGACCGACGAGTCGATCATGCACAGGCTTGTCACACGTTTCAGCGCGTGTAAAAGCTGGCGGCTCATGATCGTCAACTGTCCTACCTAAAGTGACAATGGTCAAACAAGAGCTATCATTTATACCAATTAGAATGGAGAAGGAAAATCAAAGAAGCAGGACAAACCGGTATCGAATTCTCCTCTGTCGGTATCTGCATCCACATATTCTTCCTCGGAGGTATCGTCGTCGTCACCCGCAGGAAAGAGCTCTTCATCATCTGTGAGAAGAGATTTGGCATGCCCCTTTCCCCGCTTCTGAGCAAGCTCAGCCCTACGACCAGCCATCATAGCAGCCCGGACTGAGTACTCGGACTGTAACTCTGAGAGACTCCTCACGCTAATGGATTCATAGGCGGAAAGGAACCACTTGCAGCTGAGGAAAGTGGTCAGCGGCTTACGCCTATATGAA
>NC_033795.1:69932757-69955509 GCF_001876935.1 Asparagus officinalis | reverse complement strand
TTCATGTGTGACACATAATTTTTGTCAAATTTCGTATGCGGTTGCACACGTGGAAACCCTATTGTATTCGTTGGGGGAAAGACCACATATTAAGGTATTCATGGCCTTAGCATTGAGATTGGCAAGGTGCCTTTCATCATCGGACATGTTCTCAACTTTGGACTTCTCTACATATTTCTCTTCTATGAGCTCTAGAATGTCAAGGTCTATGCAACGAAGGTAAATTCTCATCCTAGCTTTCCAATAAGCAAAATTAGTGCCGGTGAAGAGAGGTGGTCTAGTTGTGGATTGTCCTTCTAGCATATGCATATTCAAAGAGGCCTCCATTAGATCTTTTCTCTAAGGTTGTTAAACCAAAAACTGATATAGAGACCAAGCTCTGATACCAAATGTTGGACCCTAGAGGGGGGGTGATTAGGGTCAAGAGGCTCTAATATGCAATAAAAACAAATGACAAGCAATCCACAGTAAACTGATGCAAGCAAAGTAAATAAGAGAGGGTTAGGAATCGTTATCCTTGACGCGCGATGTGTTAACGAGGTTCGGCCCTCTGTCCTACGTCCCCGCTCCCCACTCTCGAGGAGAAATCCACTACACACCCGGTTTGGAAGCCGAAACTTCATCTACACAGCGATCTCCACACTCCCTCACAGTTGATCTACACAGATCTCACTCACACAGCAGAAGAAAAGATGCAAGAATCTCTCTTTACACAGCCCCTATAGCAAAGAGTAGGTTTACTGAAGCTGGGAAGTGAATCACACTTAAAACAGAGAGAAAACATGCTTTGAAAATTTTTCTCAGGAAACAGAAAGCTCTCTCTGTTTTTTGCAAACGTTAGGGCTGAGGAAGAAGAAGAAGTCTGGGGGGGTTTTATAAAAGAGTTTAAACTAATTAAAAACAAAAACCCAATCTTCCTATTTAGGAAGATAATCTTCTTTTCAGACTCTCAGCTCCGACTGTGCCAAACACTATTAAGTGAAAGCACAGCGAACGAGGCAAAAACCGACCGTTTAAAAAAGTCGCGGCTGACCAAAGACACAAATCGGTTGACCGAAGGGAATTTCAGTCGACCGAAAAAATGCTTCGGTCGACCGACCGAAAATTTCGGTCGACCGCTAACACTCTTGAAAACTAGGAAAACAAGCAGAGTCATTGTCGGTCGACCGGCGCGGTCGACCGATTTGAAAGTCGAGATTTCGGTCGACCGTACCGATCGACCGACGACCTCTCTGGAAAATAGTAAGGAATGGTCTTGGGAGCGGTCGACCGGACCGGTCGACCGCTTTCTGATATATTACAGAAAACAGGTTTTTGACTAGACTGAAATATTTGTAAAAATATTTATTTGACCTCTGAAAATTCTGAAACTTTGTAAAATGTTTTTAATACTAAAAACAAACTGCTTGGAAAAAGAATTTTGCAGATAGGTACTCAAACTTGTGAAAAATAGTATTTTGTGAAAAACGCTTAAAAGCACAAGTCTAAAAACGTGTGTGTGATTCCCAATAGCTTCAAGTAAACTCAGTAACTCTTTGCCTACATTTTAGCACTAGAGAGGAAAACAAAAGAAAGCTAATATCCTCATATAGAGAGCAATATACTTGAGCTTTGATATAGCTTGAATCGGATGAAGCTTTTGATCGAATTTGTCGTTCTTGAAATAACGTTGCTTCATCTCTTGGCCTCCTCCTCCTTTGGATATTATCTTTGTAGCATATATTCCATCCATCCTCCATTTATGGCACTAACGAGCTTGATAAATGAATTTACTACATTTACACTCAATAAGCCATTAGTACCGATAATGGTGGTTGTAAGAACATCATCAAAACATAAGGGCTAACAAATGCGTAGCCCTAGGTCTACCCCGGTCAACATGTTGTGATGAGAGTTGATGCTGATCGGTATGAAACTCTAAGGTTAACGCCAGTCAATGCATAGCCCTAGGTCAATGTCGGTCAACACGTTACGGCGTAGTAGTTCAAAGTCAACTCAATGACACAAGCCAAAATCAACTTACCAATTTCGATTCGAGACTTCAATAACGGTCAGACGATAAACACAACACCAGAAGAATTTTACCTATTCGACAAAATACTGAATAGACTAAAATGTTGAGAATTCAAGAACTAAAACCAGTTGTAGGTCCTTTGATACCAATTGAAGGTTGGGGTTTATCATATCCAAAGTAATTCAGACTCCTCTATAAAAGCATGAGGTTGAAACACTTTGGAGGGGGGGGTACTGTATGTTGGCCTTCTTGTTTTGATGATGTTTAACAAACAATTTACCACTAATGTTGTTTGTCTAGTATTTGTGTTTTCGTATTTATTGTAGACAAACAATATTGTTGGAGGTTGGATGGATTAAGCCTACAAGATCATATCAAAAGGAGGTTGGCGGAATGTCGGTGAAGCCTTGCTATTCAAAGTTCAAGATCCAAGTTCAAGCTTCATCCGCGAGATTACCAAGTCAAGCTTATTGAAGATCAAGATCATTGCTTGGGTAATTTAGTTTAGGTTTTATATTATGTGTGTTAAGTACTCTAAGCTCAATATAATATACACACACGTATTTGGTTTCTATGTATATATACAGTTATATATATACATGCATGGTTTTGGGTTTTTCATGTTTTGAATACTTTTGCAAAATAATGAGATTTCACAATTGAGAAATGCAAATTGGAAAATTCTTTTTGTAACATGTTCAAAATATCATTTGCAAATATTTCTCAAAGTTTCATCAAGTTTGGAATTGATTTGTTATGTTTAAAGGAATTTACAAATTCACGTTTTCGTTCGTGCACATGTTCGTGCATGTTTTACAAAACTGATGAGTTTTCACAAATGAAAAGTGATATTTGAAAAATTCTTTCTCTAACATGTTTATCTACATATTTAGAAACTTCCCACAAAATTTTACTATTTTTGGAGTTGATTTACTGTGCCTAATTGATTTTACAAAATCGATATGTTAACAGTTTTTCAGAAACTGTAAATTTGTATTCAAATATTTATTTCTCTCAACTGGGAAAATCTTTTTCCGAAATTCTTTCTCTGACATGTTATTCTACATGTCTAAAACATTCCCACAAAATTTCATAATTTTTGGAGTTCATTTACTATTTTAAATTGATTTTACAAAACAGCTGCGCACTGCTACAGTAACTCCACTCGACCGGACCGGTCTACCGGAAATGTCTCTGGAACTTTTTCAGGCTTGTACAATGCGAGCGGTCGACCGAAAAAAGGTCGGTCGACCGCCCAGCTCCCAGAATGCCCATAACGGCTATTTTTTTGTATCCGTTGGAGGGGTTTTTGGTCTTTTGGTTTGGGCTTTTGTTTGAGGTATTGGGAGGCTATAAATACCCCCTTATACCTCAGTTTTAAAATATCTAAGAGAATGTTTTAAAATAGTTTAACAAGGGTTTAAACTTGTTTAGTGTTTGTTCAAGTTTGTTTTAAGAAGCTTTTAAGCATTTGAGTGTTTCGGTTTTTTAAGTTTGTTTTGGGTTTGCTGTTACAAAGAGGAGTTTTCATCAGCTATTGAAGAGTTCATCTTCAACATTTCATCATCCTCTCTTTGTGTTTTTAGAGAAGTTTCCTTAACTCTATTTGCTAGCATTTCTACTATTGTATTTCATATCAATATTATTGCTAGTTCTTATTGAGTTAAGTTTTCATTTATATCTCATTGTTACACACACCCACTTGAGCTTATTGTATTTACATACATAGTATATTAGGGTTGTGAGAGATTGTAACATTGAGTTGTGCTTAATTGTGTTCTCATCTATTGTAGAGAACAAATTCATATTTGTTACATTGTGAGTGTTGTAGGTTTTCGGTGAGCTAGAAAACCGAGTGTGTTGTGAAGTTTTCGGTGAACTAGAAAACCGAGTGTGAGGAGTGAACGTTGTTCGGTGAGCGTTGAAAACCGACATTGTGAGGTGTAAACGTTATTCGGGTGAGCGTAGAAAACCCGGTTGTGATAGTGGATTTCTCCCCGAGAGTGGGGAGCGGAGACGTAGGACGGAAGGTCCGAACTCCGTGATCATATTGCTTGTTTGAGATTGTCTTTGGCGTATTTGTTTTTTTTAATAAAGTTTTTAACAAGGGTTTTAGTTTGGTTTAAGTGTGTTTAAAAAGCTTTTAAGCAAATTGAGAGTTTGTTTTTGTGATTCAATTCTACAAGAGCTTGAGGAGATCATCTATTGGTGTTTGGGCATTCAACTATTCTCCCTCCAACTCTTGATATATTGAGAAGTTTTCTAAACTCTATTTCTAGCTTTTTTATATATTTGATTATCATTGTTATTAAGCTAGAACTACATTGAGTTTAGTTTTGATTTATATCTCTTTGTTCACACACAACCTTTTGAGCTTATTGTATTTACATTCATAGTATAATTTGGGGTTGTGGGTTTGTGACTAAGAGTTGTGCTTAATTGAGTTCTCACCTTGTTTTGAGAACAATCATTTGTCATATTTGTGCTTATTGTGAGAATCACTTTGTAATACACTTGTACACCGAGTGAGGAGTGTGTGGTGAGAGTCGGGGATCGTCCCAAGAGGAGTGGCGTCGGTTGACGTGCCTAGGGAGAGGTTGTAACCGAGCACTTGAGGGAGACACGGCTAGGTCCAACACTTAGTGGGTGTAGAGTGTGATTGCAAGAGTGTGAGTTGTAGAGTTTTCGGTTAGCTAGAAAACCGAGTGTGTAGAAGAAGTTCCGGCTTCCAAACCGGATTGTGTTAGTGGATTTCTCCCCGGGAGTGGGGAGCGGAGACGTAGGACGGAAGGTCCGAACTCCGTGATCATATCTTGTGTTTGAGTGTGCTTTGGCGTTTATTTATACTTGTGTTTATATTTCTTATCGCCATTGTCATTAGCTCATTATTTATATGATCCACTATCTAGTTCACATTGTTTTACCCTTGTGTTAGTTTATATATCATTTCATATATATTTTGCTATATATCTCTTTGCTAGGATATATCATATTGTATATTGCTTATCCTAGCTCATATATATTATTGCATTTTATACTTGCTAGGATAACTTGTTAATTAGTTTTAATTGGCATTTAATCGGATTAGATTAGCATAAGACCCTAATCACCCCCCCTCTAGGGTCTAACAATTGGTATCAGAGCTTGGTGCTCTTTGATTTAAGGTCTAACCACCTTGAGTTAAAGATCCAAGTTATCTTATTTGTGCTAATCTAGTTATGATTGCATTTGTCTTGCTTGCATATGTTCATATATATATCTTGAATATGAATGTATTTTGTTTAGGCTATAAATCCAATGTTGCTCCTAAATTCATTAATTTTCCCTATGCACAATGGGCTTCTAGATTTAAACTATTTGTTGAATCTAGAAATATTGACTTATGGAAAATTATTGATTGTGCTTATATTGTGCCCACATTGGAGAAATCTAAGTGGAGCAATCATGATAATAAAATGTTTAATATGAACAAGCTTTTGTTAGAATATTTGCTTAATGCCTTTGACTCATCATTTTCTAACAAATTTGTTCATTTTGATAGTGCTTACAATTTATGGAAATTCATAGAAACACATCAAGGCAACTTGGAGGAAATCCGACGTAGTTTGGAGGATTGTTCTTCAAATGAGTGTGGAGCATCATCATGCACACGGCCACTAGGCGATAGCCCTAGTGTGGTAAGCGATTCGGAATCCGAAAGTGATATATCCATCAATGAACTCGCTTGTGCATATGAGAAATTATTGCATGCCTATACAAAATTACAAAATAATTTTATTGATCTTAAAAGCAAGCATGTTAGTTTAAAATCCGATCATGAGAAGCTAGTTTCCAATTTTGATATTATTTCTCAAGAGAAAGTTGTTCTTAAAGAAATTAATGATATGTTAAAATTTATTTCCTATACATGTATGCAAAATATTGAGTTGAGTCAAGTTAAACATCGCATATCTTGTTTAGATTCAACCTTAAAAACATGTATGGTAAACCATGATAAGCTTATGAACATGTGTGCTAAGTCTCATGCTACTACACCTAAACATATCACACATCATGCACACATGTATAGCAAAATTTATAAATGCCTTAAAACATATATTGTGAAAAATGATAAGCTTATGGACTTGTGTGCAAAGTTCCGTGTTAACACTTCCAAATCAATCACACATCATGCACACATGTATAGCAAAATTTATAAATGCTCTATTTGTGGTCGTAAAGGCCATTTGTCTAAATTTTGCTATGATGCACATAAACCTATAAAATCAAATGTTCCTTGTGCATCTCATCAAGCTTCTTCATCACATACTCATGTACATGCACATAATGTTCATCATAAGCACATGTACACACACGTATAGATCATCATAAACATGCCCATATGTACAAATGTGAGTTTTGTGGTCGTTTTGGTCATTTGGCCGAATATTGTTTTGATTTGAAAAATAAATCTTATTTTCCAAATGTTTCTAGTAGACCACATGTTTTTAAATGTGATATTTGTGGTAAATTTGGCCATTTGGCAAAGTTTTGCTATGATTTGAAAAAATGTTCAAACTTGCCAAATTTCTCAAATAAACCACCTTTATTTAATGATGTTTTTCATTTGCGAAATAATTTAAAAGAAAAATCTTTATTTGCAAATGATTTCCGTGTACGCCCACTTGGTCAACACAAATCATTTAACCTTCTTCATTGTGACCGGACCCGTGCACTAAATGCGTCCAAATGGGTTCATAACCCAAGGGCTTTGAGCTTTATTGATAGGGGTCATGTCCCTAAACAATCCGGCACCAAGAATGCTTGGGTGCCAAAATAAGTTTTAAACCAAGAATTTAGTATTTTTATTTTTCTCTTTCTTGGTTTTTGAAAAATGCATTTTAAACCTTTATGAAAACAATTTCTTTTATTGGCTAAATTCTTTTGTTTTCATGATCATTGGTTTTTTGCTTTAATGAGAGGTTTGCATTTATATAACCCTCCGGATTTATTGGGTGTTTATTCCCAAATCATGTTTACCGGATGCTAGTATGATTATATGGGTTAGAACAAGCTTAAGAGCTTGATATATCAAGAGCTAGATATAGTTGCCTTTCTTAAAATTCTTTTGTCAAAGATCTTGTTTTTGATTTGTTGCTTTTGAATTCATTATATTTCACTTATATGATGATATTTATGTGTTTGTGCTTATGGATCATCTATTCGTGCCTTATAATGTATTCTATATGTGGTTTGATCAAATCCCACAAAGAAAATTCATTTCATTGATCAAACATCAGTTTTGGATATAAATTTTGATTTATGATGATTTGTTTTTCATTTGAAAACATTTTGCATGATTCCCATGCTCCTTTTCTCTTGATTTTCATAAATCTACCTATACAAATGGTTTTTATGTTCTTTGATATGAGACACTATTTTTCACCTTGATATATTTATATATGTTCTCATATTGTCTTTTTGTATGTGAGTGGTGTTTAGCATATTTTTCATGTATGCTTGCTCACATATGTTTGCCATGATATTCATTTCATATATTCCATATGGCATTTTGATAGGGGGAGCAATCCTTATATCATTCTATGTTTATTTTTATACGCACATATGCTCATTGATAGGGGGAGCTTTCGCTCTCTTAATTCATTTGTCCCCTTTTTGATGTTGTCAAAGGGGGAGAAATATTGTGAGTATACATTTCTTTTCATATATGCATGTGAATTATAATTTATATATTCCTTTGTATTCATGCATATATCCTTTTTTGTAAATTGTTTGTCATCATCATATTCCTTTTTGTAAATTGTTTGTCATCATCAAAAAGGGGGAGATTGTTGGCCTTCTTGTTTTGATGATGTTTAACAAACAATTTACCACTAATGTTGTTTGTCTAGTATTTGTGTTTTCCTATGTATTGTAGACAAACAACGTAGTTGGAGGATGGATGGATTGCGCCATAACGACGATATCAAATGGAGGTTGGCGGAATTGTGGAGTGAAGCAACATACAATTCAAGTTAAAGATCAAGTTCAAGCTTCATCCGCAAAGTGTACCAAGTCAAGCTTATTGAAGATCAAGATCGGCTTGGGTAATCTAGTTTAGGTTTTATATTATGTGTGTTAAGTACCTTAAGCTCAATATCATATACACACACGTATTTGGTTTCTATGTATATATATAGTTATATATATACATGCATGGTTTTGGGTTTTTCATGTTTTGAATACTTTTGCAAAATAATGAGATTTCACAATTGAGAAATGCAAATTGGAAAATTCTTTTTGTAACATGTTCAAAATATCATTTGCAAATATTTCTCAAAGTTTCATCAAGTTTGGAATTGATTTGTTATGTTTAAAGGAATTTACAAATTCACGTTTTCGTTCGTGCACATGTTCGTGCATGTTTTACAAAACTGATGAGTTTTCACAAATGAGAAGTGATATTTGAAAAATTCTTTCTCTGAAATGTTTATCTACATATTTATAAACTTCCCACAAAAGTTTACTATTTTTGGAGTTGATTTACTATGCCTAATTGATTTTACAAAATCGTGTATCACAGCAGATTTTCAGAAACTGTATTTCTGTGTTAAAACATTTATTTCTCTAAACTGGAAAATTCTTTTTCAGAAATGATTTCTCTAATATGTTTTTATACATGTCTAGAACCTTTCCTAAAAATTTCATAATTTTTGGA
Organism: Asparagus officinalis; assembly: GCF_001876935.1. NCBI lineage: Eukaryota > Viridiplantae > Streptophyta > Magnoliopsida > Asparagales > Asparagaceae > Asparagus > Asparagus officinalis. Next base: position 69,946,798 of record NC_033795.1, on the reverse strand, counting down.
TCTGTTTTACTATTTTTAACCGATTTTATAAAATCGGATATACCTGCTTTAGTACCGTCGGTCGACCGAAATTTCCGCTGGTCGACCGAAATTTCCGCTGGTCGACCGAAATTTACCATCGGTCGACCGAAATTTCCACCCGGTCGACCGAAGACTCTCTGGACGTCTCCTGAGACTCTGACCTTGTTTTTGGTCGACCACGATTTTCATCGGTCGACCGCTGGAGTCCCAACGGCTCTTTTTAGAGCCGTTGAAGATGGTTTTTTGGTCTTTTAACTTGGGATTTTTTGCTGAGATCTTTAGAGGGTATATATACCCCATTGCTGATGTCTTTTCAAGTTGATTAAGAGAGTTTTAAAAATAAGTTTAAGAAAGTTTTAATCAAGGGTTTATGTTTGGTTTAAGTGTGTTTATAAGCTTTTAAGCATTTGAGTGTTTTGGTTTTGTGAATCACTTCCACAAGAGCTTGAGGAGATCATCTATTGGTGTTTGAGCATCCAACTCTTCTCCTTCCACTCTTGATCTATTGAGAAGTTTTCTAAACTCAATCTAGCTTCATATTTTATATTGTTTGATTATCTTTTTATTAAGCTAGTGTTCATATTGAGTTTAGTTGATTTTATTATCTCTTTGTTCACACACAACCTATTGAGCTTATTGTATTTACATTCATAGTATAATTTTGGGTTGTGAGATTAGTGACTTAGAGTTGTGCTTAATTGAGTTCTCACCTTGTTTAGAGAACAAATCATTTGATTTATATTGTGCTTATTGTGAGGATTCACTTGTAATACACTTGTACACCGAGAGAAGTGTGGGGTGAGAGACGGGGTCGAATCCAAGAGGAGTGGCGTCGGTTGACGTGCCTAGGGAGAGGTTATAACCGAGCACTTGAGGAGGAGGACACGGGCTAGGACCAACACTTAGTGTGTGAGGTGTGATTACATAGTGATTGTATTATGAGGTGTAAACGTTGTTCGGGTGAACGTAGAAAACCCGGTTGTGATAGTGGAGATCTCCTCGAGGTGAGGAGCGGGGACGTAGGTCGTGGGGACCGAACCTCGTAAACATATCGTTTTGTTTGTGATTGCATTGGCGTTCTTATTCTTGTTTTCATATCTTATATCGCCTTTGTGTATTGCTCATCATATTACCCTATCACTTGTGTAGATTGTTTATTTTACCCTTGTGTTAGTTCATATATCCTTGCTCATATATTTGTAATATCTCATTGATAGGATATATTCACTTGTTCATATTGCTTATCCTAGCTTACATATCTTGTTGTATTTTATACTTGCTAGGATAACTTATTAATTAGTTTTAATTGGCATTAAATCAGATTAGATTAGCATAAGACCCTAATCACCCCCCCTCTAGGGTCAAACACTGTAGGCGTCTAAAATTGCCTATGAGATCACGTACGCAGCTCGAAACAGAGAGTGGATGAGTCAAGAAAGGTTATCCAATCGGCCTCGCGCGCGTCAGTCAGCCCGCGCACATCGGTTATCTCGCGAGCGTCAGTTAACGAACGCACGTCGGTCAGCCCGTGCATGTTAATCAGCTCCCACACGTCGGTCAGCACACGCACATCAATCAGCTCGCATGCGTCGGTCAGCACGTGCACGTTAATCAGCTCGCGCGGGTCAATTAGCTCTCGCACGTCGGTCAATGCGCGCACGTTAATCAGCTCACGCACATCAGTCAACGCGTGCACGAGTGATCAAACGTGCTTGCCAGGCATACCCAACTGACCGACTGGTTCATTGGTCAGTCCCTCAGCGAGGCGTACAAGTCAACGAGTTGACCAAATACGCAAAGCGATGGAGAATACAGGTTCGAGAAAGTCTGGAAACACTAAAAAGCGAAAAGAGAGAGCGAAAAAGCCTCGGAACCCACGCTCCCGCGGGTTACCCAATGGTGACCCACGCCCACATGGGTCACCCATGGGTGACCCCCGCGCATGTGGGTCATCAGTGCCCGTCGCGCAGTCCATAACCCGAAACGTGTTTTTGATGATTTTAAAACGGTTTATGCAAGATTTATCTGTTTCAGTGGTTCCTAACTGACTTGATATCATCTACAAACGTAGTTAAGCTGTTATTGACTAAAGATAAGGCCAAATCGATCATTCTTATCCAAATACCTGCATCCGAGGCCTATAAATATAAGCCTAAGTCCTCCATTTTATAGATCTAGAAATCAAGAGGGCGAAGTGTTGTCAAATTGGAGAGTGGAGCACGAATTTCAGAAGAGTTAGCAGATCTTAGCGGAGTTCCTCAACAAAAAGAGAGTTCGAGAGATCTGAGACTTGTTTTTCCCCTTATTCCTCCGGATTTAAGCTTAGTCTTAATCTCGAGAAGAGTCATAATCTCGCTTGGTCGAGATTATCGCTGCTGCGATTACTTCCTTCGTGAAGTAAGAACATTGATTATTAATCTTCTGCTAACCAGATCTGATCCGTAGGTGGTCCACGAATAAACCCGGGCACTGGCAACGATCCCACACAAGCAATAGGCGATAAACATCTATTATGTGTAGTTTGAGAGAAAGTTGAAATTTTTTAATTTAAAGTCTTATAAAAAGGTTTTTTTTTTGAGTTTATTGTAAGCGTTTGAAGTTGTAATGGACTCATCAATGAAAACGACTTTCCACCCAAACAACCACCTGCATCGCTCGTTCTTCGCACTACGAGCCGAATGTCTCTATCTCCTCCATCACTTAGCTTGCACCAATATGAGTGCTCATTGTCTTCATGTCAAATGCCATAATCTCCATCTTCATGTATGACATTTAGTCGTGCATGCTTGCAAGCTTCACCTAATCTGACACTGTCTTCCTCGAGTCTACACACTAACCAACTCCTACTCCCGCAATAACTCTGAATAATTATCTGCTGACAACTCTATTACTAGAATCACATCTGGTTCTTTACACCAGTCTCATCTGTTGCATACTTATTTGTCCTATATGCCATCAGATTTGTCTCACCACCACTGTCAGAACTTTTCTACACTTTCTGACTAATCTGAACATAATCTAAAAAAATCAGACCCTTCCATTGCTATACTATAAAACTTAGAAATCGACTCCTGGATCACTAAAATCCACCTCTAATTCACCATTCTATATTACAATCAATCTCAGCCGTTGATCTGAATTTAATAATTTTTAACCAAACCCCCATCCTATGAACAGTGTTCCCGTCGCTACAGTATTCTCATCGCTACAGTACCTTCTCTTTTTTCTTTTTTCTTTTTCTTTTTCTTCATATTGATTCTTATAACGCCGCCGATATTCACTTTTGTACGACGTCTATCTTGTATACTAACTCCCGGATCCATCATCATGGCTCTGATACCACTTGAGTCTCCCTGCAAACTATGATCTCCGTAACTCGGAAGCCAACTCACAATCAATAAGATATAAAATAACCACAATTAAGAAGAAAGAACACTGAGATTTATGTGGTTCGATCGACCAACTTCGACCTACATCCACGGGGCTATAATACGAGAAATCCACTATGTATCAGCTAGAACAATAAGAGGAACCACTCAACTCTCGTCTCTCAATCTCTAAACCGCATATACATATACAACTCTAATATTCTCTCCAAAACCCACTCCTTATAATTGTAGGCGTCTAAAAATACCTATAGGTATCCACACATAGCTTGAGACAAAGAGAAGACGATGAACATTATTATCCAAGTCGAAGAGGATTATCTGAGTCAAAGAGGATCATCTGATGCTGACAGCGCAAGAAGCGAATTGGCGAACCATTGATAACATGGTGACGAACCACCAAAAACGGTGAACCAAGTGGCTCGTGCGCTCATCGGCCACCTCTATGTGGCCCTCTTCAATTCCTCCCTGCTCCTGCGCGCGTGTCGCACTCATTCAGCCACCTGCCAAGTTGGCCACTACGCTCATCGCCACCGAAAACAGCGAATGAAGTGACCCGTGCGTTTCACCTGCCACCTCTTATGTGCGCCTTGCACCATCTCCATCAGCCACCGCCAAGTGCCCACATTACTTCATCCGGCCACCAAAACACGGAACCAAGTGGCCTCGTGCGTCTCACCGGCCACCTCTTATATTGGCCGTGCGCTGCACCACGGCCACCTCTATGTGCCATCCCGTTACCGCGCACTCACTCAGCTCAGCTCAAGTCTCTGGTGTCAGACCCTCACATTGGTCACGCGGAACATGAGCTAGTTTACAGAAAGCGACCCAAGTGCTACTGTCTCATGCTATCAATCCACCACTAAAATCAGTGACGCCCATCGCTGTAAGTCCCCCAATTTTCATACTCGCCTTAGTTAACGACTCCGACTTATTCAGTCACGCTTTCTCTGACGTAAATACGATCACATCATAGAGACATAAAAGCACACTTGAAATGTTCGATAATGATCCAAGCGTGTACTCATTCATACGACACAATACGAAACGAGTGAATACAACTCCCGCACGACCAGTATCACTAAAGCAGGTATACAACAGACAGAACGGCAGGTCGACCGCCACCAGTGTACGGACAACGGTCTCCTAGATGTCATCACAGCGAACGCTTTGCCGAACATACCGAGAAAGCCCCTGGCGGCCGAGTCGCGTCAAAACGACTCAGCCAGGCCAGTGGCTCCGCCATGGGGCCGAGGCACCAAATGGTGGTTCGTTCCTGAACCAAACCAGTTCGGTTCATTTTGCACCCGGTTCAGCCAGATTCGATCCGAAAATGCATTCTGATGGTTTTCAACGAGTTTTCACGGGATTTCATTTGTTCTAGAGGTTTATAACTACCTAGATGTTATTTCTAAATGTGGTTACACGGTTTTCAGCTGAGGATAAGGCTAAATCTATCATTCTTATCCGAAAACCCCCAACCGAAGCCTATAAATACAGGCCTAAAGGCTCATTTCACAAAGGCTGGAGATCAAGAGGGCGAGGTGCTACCAAATTGGAGAGTGGAGCACGAATTTCAGAGGGTTAGCAAATCTTGGTGAAGTTTCTTAATAAAAAAAGAGAGTTCGAGAGATCTGAGACCTATTCCCCCCCCCCCCCCCCTCGGTCTTGATCTCGAGAAGAGTCGTAATCTCGCTTGGTTGGGATTACCACTTCAGCGAATACTTCCTTCATGACGTAGGATCTTTGATCAATTTTTTCTATCAATCAGATCTAATCCGCGATGGTCCACGGACTAACGTGTCCCCATCACAGGTGAAGTTCCCACGCAAACAACAGGAGATAAACTGCTATTGTGCTATTTAATAAGAGTTATAATCTTTATATTTTTATTATATAAGTCGATCTTATAAAAAGATCAACTTTTTATTTATTTGAGTTTATTGTAACGACTGAAGTTGTAATAGATTCGATGATAATGAAAATAGCAATTTCTATCCCAAACACGCTAGCGATCAAAGTGGGAGCCAACAGCTTCACTATCGAAGTTGTCGTACCGTAACCATGGATTCGGATACCGGTTGACGAAGAGGTCGAGTACGAGTTCGACCAACTAAAATTCGAGGAGTATCTATCATCATCATCCTCCAAATCCTCCACCCCTCGTAAGCGCAGGAAGATCAACTCCGCAATTGTTGTTTCAATCACACCTTGCAACACCCCTTCGGCCTCCAACGAAGCCGGATCTACAGATCTGGACTCCTCCTCAATCAAGAGATAGTCGCTAGAGGCGTGCCCACTTTATCAAAGAGAGCTCACCAAAGGCAGCGCCAATGCCTCACGCGCCAATTCGCCAAGGCTTTAGAGCCGATAGACGGGATCCGTTACAAGGCAGAGCTGAAATTCATGGAGCGTCGATCCCCTCAATAGCAAACAAATGGCCTCCCCTCCAAGCCAACAATGAATGAATGGGTCCATGTCAAAAGGATGCATTCAACCCTAGAAGAGCGGATCTAGAAACATTGTGTGTTACTTGTACATGCACGGATTCTCGTGCAAGAAGCGCAGAAGCTAAAGCAAGAAGAGGTGGTTAAGAAGCCACCAAAACTTCGCCAAGACTAGAAGCCAAAGTCCGAAACAATGTTGAATAAAAGTCGAACAATGCCTGGAACTCGTGAACCACTCCTGGCTGGCTCAGCCCAAACCAATCCACTAAATGGTGGTTCGCACCTGAACCGAACCGGTTCAGTTCGTTTTGCACCCGGTTCACCTCCTGTAGTCCCGTCTAAGCCTCTGACAGCCCATGTTCCTGTCCTGACGATTCACACACCTTCGATAGAGCTCCATGGCTACATAGACTTGTTCCGATTCAAGATGTGGATGGCGAAACGCCTGGGTCCTTTGCACGAGGATCGATGTAAAGTTCTGATCGAAGCATGCTTAGGTCCGGTGACTAAACCCCGAGCAACTACTCAAGCTGAGGGTCGCACTCGCCCTCTCAACAAGTCTGAGCCTTTTTGTAAAGAGGAAACTCCCATAACTGACCGCCTCAGACTACATGTCGAAGTCCAAGAGCCCATTAAGGTCCCACGCTCACGAATGCGTACCTCAAAACATGCGACTCTTGAGAGTGCTAACAAGACGTCGAACCCCCAAAAGGAAATGTTTTCGTCTGACAATGACGACGTTATACCTAGGAAGTAGTGCCAACATACGATAGGTTACTCTGGTTATTATGTGATGAGTTGTACTATCGGGCTGGGGGTACAAATAGATCTCAAAAGAGAGATACCCGGAAGATGGACTTTCATTGTCCGTGTGCCAAACTAATCAGGGCAATATTATCAGCATGTAACTACCCTAAGACCACTCCACAGAGGGTCTCGATATTAGAAAATATCTCCACCAGAACATCTAAGTCCAAGTCAAAGTGTTTTCGTAGAAAAAGATCAGCTGCGCAAGATGACGAACTCCCAAAAGTCACTATCAATATGGTCGATAAAGGAAAGTCAACGCATAGTTTTAGTCCCCGTTATTTTCAAATGTATCCCAATGTATAACTCAATTACGCGCAGGAACTACTAGGCATAGGAACTAACAGAGGATGAATAAAGGATTATCCTCAGATGATGAAGCATCAGATACTAACTCTGCAGTCGCTTCTGACAATACGGTATCCAGTCCAGGATAATCCCGAGAGGCATTTATGATCAACACCAAGCAAATGGCCAAAATTTATTGAGCATGATTTGGCTAAACAAAAAGAGAACTTCAAATTCGAATTGGAAATAGCCATGATACGGATGAGGAGGAGCATGACCAACAGATTTGGGCTCTGTCCAATCAACTTGGTGAATCCAGTCACCACAACATAGCTAACCAAATAGGTAGCGATTCAGATATGGATGAAAATCTCAATGCTGATAACCCTACTATTGACCAGAATACTAGGGGTGGCCTCACTAAAGACAACGACGCTGGAGGCGGTCCCACCAAAGATGACAATGTTGGGGGGTGGTTACGTTGTTGCGTTGTTCCTCTTAGAAATTGAGAAATCATCCAAAGCATAATACTGATGAGGACGAGAAGATGAAAGACCTCGAGAGCAAAATCAACACTCTGATGTCTGCTCAAGAGGTGAAGAAGACCGGTATTCCGTGTCCTTATCCAAGAGAGTGGGAGTCGATCCCGTATCCGATAAAGTTTAACCTGATCAACTTCACGCCGTTCGACAGGAAGGGTTCGCCTACTCAACACCTGATCTACTTCAAATCCCACTTGGGAGTGATCTCCGACAATGAAGCTTTGATGGTTCGGTCATTCGTTGGCACCCTTCGCGGGCCTGCCTTCGATTAATACCGCCATCTCGAGCCCGGAAGCATCAATAGCTGGGACGATATGGAAGGCTTATTCCTCAGCAAGTTCTTTGATGATGACACTGAGGTATTCATCAGGACACTCTTTGAGGAAAAACAGAAAGATGAAGAGATGGTCGACGACTTCATCAAGCGCTTCCGAAATAAGGTGATGAATTTTAGAAATCCAGTCACAGAAGACTTCATCATCCAAACCTATCATAATAACCTATTCATTGATATTTTGGAAGTTATGGGAGTAGCACCATCCAACACCTGAAAAGAGTTGAAGGTACGCGGAGAGCAGACCGAACGCTTCCTCAGAAGGAAGAAAGTTGAAAGAAGCAAACCGACAGCTAACCCTCCGAACTCAAGCTTCGTCTCCCGTGGTAAGGAGAATGCACCTGCAGTAGTTGTTGAGGTTAATCAGATGTCACAACAACAACCTCGAAGACAGTAAAAGACTTCAGAACCGAGACTCCAAAAAGAGTACTCCTTCAAGGACGACAACGTTTCAGCCATTTTCGAATCCCTTCTTGTGAACAACAAGATCAAGCTATCACCTATCACAAATCAGGAGGAAGTTAACAATACTACGGATCTAAAGCACTATGCGTATCACAGGAGGATCTTTCATCCTACCAAGGCTTGCTTTGCTCTCAAAAATAGCATCCAAACCTTGGTTGAAGTTGTCGTCATAACGCTAAATTAAGTCGAATGCACACTCCGAAGAGTATACGAGTATAAATTGCTTCTCAATACTCCAACATGTATATGAGTCTAAACTATTTCCTTTCTTTCACGGGAAGTTCCTAGAGAGTGTCATACCTTGTATTCTTAAGGATAACCTGGTCATCCAACTAAGTACAATGTTAGACCCAGTTTCACAAAAGAAGCTGGGGGGAGGATAATTCATGTAACGGGAAGTTTCCGGAAGAATGCTATATGGTGTATTCTTAGAGATAACCTGGTCACTACAAAGAAGTGATAAATGAGAAACTCTCACTCGAACTCTGAATGTTTAAGGGTGAAACACAACTTTCAAGCACTCTTTTGTTGAGATGAGATTTGATCACTTTGTTAGATCAATCTTCCCTTACAAAAAACTCCCACTGGTGTTGATGATTTATAATCTTCCAACACAAAATTCCTCACTAATCAAATTAATTAACGGTGAGTCCAATAAAATTCTTTCTGGTTTAATCCACTTAAACTCCTGCTACGACTGTGCACTCAACACTTCCATGGTTAGAGTCCAGACATAATGCTTATAATTTTGATCTGTCAATCCTTGACGAATTGTTAAACCTCTTTGTGTTAAGTTCTTATCACTTGACACCAAGAACCCCCACTGAGTAATCGATACAAGTCAACACTCCCACTATGATTTGTACTCTCACTCCCACTGCCTACCTGGTGAAACCTTCTTACAGTTAGGACCACAATCAAAATACCTTCTTGATTCTTTCCATGAACGAGAGGTCCACAAATTGAACGATCAAACCTTTAAACAGATAGGATCGTCTCGAACCCCTATTTGGTCAAACATTTATACAGTTAGGGCCACAACCAAATTCTCCTCTCGATTCCTTCTATGAACGAGATGTCCACTTTCAAATCGAGTGATCAAACATTCCTACAGTTAGGGTCACCTCAAAATCCCACTTGGTCAAGCCTTCTTATAGTTAGGGCCAAAACCATAATTCACTCTTTATAAATGAGAAATCACCTTTAGTTCATTAATCAAACCTTCCGACATTTAGGATTATCCGAATTTTTCGATTCTCGGAGTGGAGATCCCATTCTCAGTTTCACCTTCTCGGATTCTTGAAGTAGAGATCTCACTTTGAGTTTCCTTTGATAACTGGAGATAGAAAGTAAAATTCTTCCTCTTTAGCTTTGGGAGATAGAATATAAAATTCTTCCTCTCCCGTATCGGGTTCATCTTTGCCCTAACAGAAGACACAATATTTCAACATTATAACTCCCAAAATTCGTGATTCATAAGCATAGGGAATTTTATCCCGAAGCCTAAGTAAAGATAAATCAGCGCCTAACACGCGTTGCTGGTTTAGTCTTTTATCGAGTGAAGAAGACACTAGAATCCAAATCTGGGGATTTTGTCTCGAAACCTAAGTAGGGATAAGTCAGCACCTAACACGCATTTCCGGTTAGTCCTTGATCGTAAAAAGGATAAAAGCCCACATATTCGATATTATGGTAGGTTATTATTAATAACACCATAATCCGTACCTTACACGCATGGGGAACTTTATCCCGAAGCCTAAGTAGGGATAAGTCAACGCCTAACATGCATTGGCGATTAGTCCTTGACCGTAAAAAGGACAAAAGCCTACATATTTGATATTATGGCAGGGTGGTATTAATAACACTATAATCTATGCCTTACACATACGGGGAACTTTATCCCAAAGCCTACGTAGGGATAAGTCAACGCCTAACACGAGTTGTCGATTTAGTCTTTCATCGAGTGAAGAAGACACCAGAATCCAAATCTGGGGAATTTTATCCTGAAGCCTAAGTAGGGATAAGTCAGTGCCTAACACACGTTGTCGGTTAGTTCTTGACGGTAAAAAAGGATAAAAGCCCACATATTCGGTATTATGACAGGTTGTTATTAATAATGCCAAAATCCACACCTTACACGCGCGGGAACTTTATCCTGAATTCTAATAAGGGATAAGTCAGTGCAACACGCATTGTCGGGGAGTCTATTCCCATGAGAAAGACGAATACTACATATTCAATATTATAGCACTAAAAAAGTTAACTCTTTTAGCACAACATCACATACGGAACGGACTTAAACAATCCACGATTCAAATAGTAATCGGTAAAGGTACGTCAAATCCGTTGATGGCTGAGGATTTGCTAAAAAATCCTTAGTCTGCATCTGATACATGTGGCCGAGTAGTCTATTCCCGTGAGAAAGACGAAGTCTACGTATTTAATATCATAGTACTAAAAGAGTTAACTCTTTTAGCACAACGTTACATGCGGAATAGACTTAAACAATTCGCATGCAAGCCAGACTCAAACGGTAGTTGGTAAAGGCTCATCATACCTGTTGATGACTGAGGGTTTGCCAAAAATCCTATAAATATGAGAGTCATTGACACACCAGCCCTATTAGTTGGTCTCATGACTTGAGCATCCAACAACTTCAGAATAAGAGCCATACATGCAGATGAATCAGCTTTAATAGTTGGTCCTACCGCCCTAACATTTGGAACTGTCACGCTCTAATGCCTTAAGAGCCTAAACTGTGTAGACTCCAGTAATCGTACGAGTATAAACTATGTTAACACTGGTTAACGTGCTACAGTAAAGGTCGATGTCGGTTAACGCATCAGCAATCTCGCCAAAATAAGGCAAAGGATGATTCTAGGGAGTTCAATCACATTCAGATATGAATTACCGACGAGGATAATCAGTTCAAAGTCATCTCAATGATAAGAGCTAAGTTCAAAAACTTACGCATCAACTTCAGCTCAAGATTTCGACAATGGTCAGACGATAAATGCAGCGTCGGAAGAACTTCATCTATTCGACAAAACACTTAATAGACTGAAGGCTGAAGAAGTCAAGAATTAAACCAATTCATAGGTCCTTCTATGAAATATCATTGACAAAATACTGAGGAGGTTGAAAACATGGCCTATCTTATCCAAAGTATTCCAGACTCCTCTATAAAAGAATGAGTCTGAAATACTTTGAAGGGGGTATCTGTAGGCGTCTAAAAATGCCTATATGTATCCACACATAGCTCGAGATAAAGAAAAAACGATGAACGTCATTATCCAAGTCGAAGAGGATTATCCAAGTCAAAGAGGATCATCTGACGCCGACAAGCACATGAAGTGAATAGGCGAACCATTGATGACGTGGCGACGAACTACCAAAAACGATGAACAAAGTGGCTTAGCCACTGCCAAGTGGCCCACATGCTCATCGGCCACCGAAACGGTGAACCAAGTGGCCCGTGTGCTCACCGGCCACCTCTATGTGGTCCGCACACTCATTAGCCACCGCCAAGTAGCTTACACGCTCATCATCCACCGAAACAGCGAACCAAGTGCCCCGTGTGCTCACCGGCTACCTTTATGTAGTCCGCGCTCTCATCAGCCAGCTCCAAGTGGCCCGTACGCTCATCGGCCACCGAAACGACGAACCAAGTGGCATGCACGCCCATCGGTCATCGTCAACCGACTTGTACGTTCACGAAACGCGTGAAGCGAATCGATAAGTGTACAAGTCAACAAAATGACAGAATGCATGCAGAAGGATGAAACAAGTCCAGACCAAACATACCGAGAAAGCTCATGGTGGCCGAGTCACGTCAAAATGACTCAGCCAGGCCAGTGGCTCAGCCATGGGCCGAGCCACCAAATGGTGGCTCGGCGGCCGAGCCACCAATTGGTGGTTCGTGCCTGAACCGAACCGGTTCGGTTCGTTTTGCACCCGGTTCAGCCAGATTCGATCCGAAAATGAGTTTTGACGGTTTTGGATGAGTTTTCATGGGATTTCTTATATTCCAGAGGTTCCTAACGACCCAGATGTTATCTCTAAACATGGTTACATGGTTGTCAACTGAGGATAAGGCCAAATCCATCGTTCTTATCCGAAAACCCCCCAATCGAAGCCTATAAATACAGGCCTAGGGGCTTATTTCATAAGGCTGGAGATCAAGAGGGCAAGGTGCTGCCAAATTGGAGAGTGGAGCATGAATTTCTGAGGGTTAGCAGATCTTGACGAAGTTCCTCAATAAAAAAAGAGAGTTCGAGAGATCTGAGACCTATTTCCCCCATTCCTCCGGATCAAGCTTGGTCTTGATCTCGAGAAGAGTCGTAACCTCGTTTGATCGGGATTACCACTTTAGTGAATACTTCCTTCATGAAGTAGGAGCTTTGATTAACTTTTTCTGTTAACCAGATCTGATCCGCGGTAGTCCACGGACTAATGCGTCCCCGGCACAGGCGAAGTTCCCACGTAAATAATAGGAGATAAACTGCTGTTGTGCTTTTTGACAAGAGTTATAATCTTTATATTTTCACTGTATAAGTCAATCTTATAAAAAGATTAACTTTTTATTTATTTGAGTTTATTGTAACGACTGAAGTTGTAATAGATTCGATGATAATGAAAACAACAATTTCTAATCCAAACAATAATCTTTCAAATAGACGAAGACTGTGAAAGCCTCTCCCAATGTTATAATCTTAAAACTACGTAATCCTCACCTCTTGCACAATATTCTTGAATCAGGCTATGCTCTCTGTTAACCTTAGATTACAAAAATATTAGCTATCTCTCCTCTCTTCCTGTTTTTCCTCCAACAATAAAAGAATATATATAGGGAAAACAAAACACTATCTCTAACCTAACTTCCTAATTAGAATAGGATTCAAACTCCTAATCATGATGAGACCCAATCTCCTAATCATTATAGATCTCTAACCCTATCTAATTCTCATGAAGTTATACAAAGAATCGAAGATACGATCCTAACATAACCATCTATGCAAATTTGGCTTGTTATATTAAACTCTAAGTTCTCTATCGACCGTTAGTTTGACTAGGGGTGTTAAATATAGTTATTAGGTATATTTTATCTCTTTCTTTTAGTCCCATATCGCTTAGGATACTAAAATCTTTTCTCTTGCTCTTGTGTTTAAACACTTCAATGCAATAAATAAAATTGTTTCTTTTTCGCCCAAAAGCTCTATTCTTATCATCATTGGCATCACGATGTGTACATGTAGAAATGTGAAGAATTTTCTTTAAAATCAACTATTGTGGTTGCATTATTACTTGTGATAACAATGTCATTCACATAAACCATAGCTGATGAAAAGAAAATCATAGTGAAGATGATGCTTACTTGAGACTGTAAAAAGATGATGATATTAAAGATCATTCAAATTGATTCTTAATTGGTATCCATAGGGGTAAATTGGTTCCCATAGAGGAGTATGATTTACCTCCAATGAAATCAAAATTATGTAGAATACGCACGCACGTGCAGTTTAATTATGAGTTCGGTTTGAATTATCACTAGTAGAAATCATTGCATTACTGACGGCAATATCCATGACGGGTGTTTCCCGTCAGAATGTATACATTTCTAATAGCACGAGCCATCAGGAATGTAGCCATCAACGACCAGCGTAGGCCGTCAGTGATGTTAACATTGCTAACGCGAGGGCTAACATCGCTAACAGGAAGCCCGTCAGCGATGTTGAAAATTTATGGAGGGAA
>NC_033795.1:69907161-69932747 GCF_001876935.1 Asparagus officinalis | reverse complement strand
ATTATCCTATCTCTCTCTCTCTCACCGTTAAAACTCTCCCACACCCCGCAACCCCGCTCCACGCCATCGTCACCCTCCGCTTCTACACATCGTCGTCGCCGTCGCCACCCGTCGTTTTTAAGTTTGATAACTCTAACCGTAAATTTAGTTCTCATAAAATCTAATCAATTAAACTTATCTACTTAAGTATATAACCCTAATTCAACTAACTTTAACCTAAAATTAAGCATTTTTCTATTGCTAATTAACTAATTTAATTTTAGTAACTTTAATAACTCAATAATCTACTTTAATCCTAACTTTAATAACTCAATTAAATTAATCTACCTAATACGATCCTAATAGTAATCCTAATCACATTACCCTATGTATAGAACAATAATTAAACTAATTTTATTCTTTTTCTTACCCTAATCCCTTATATAATAGTACTAATTAAATTTTAGTTAGCCTATTCCTAATTTAATAACCCCAATTGAACAAAATTTAATCAACTAGTACTCCTAATTATTACCTTAAATTCATTAACCAAGTAAATAACCCTCCTAATTTAACTAACTTTTACTCAAATTTGATCTTGATCCTAAATCTAATTAATTAATTTAAATATATATAACTCTAATCCTAACTCTATGAACTAACTATCGAAAATAATCCTAATACTAATATTTATAATCCATATAACCCTAATCCTAACTCTATGAACTAACTATCGAAAATAATCCTAATACTAATATTTATAATCCTAACCCAAAAAACATCACCCTAAGTGTAGAATCTTTAATAAACTAACGTTAACCATTAATCCTAATTTTAATTAAACTAATATTACTTTAAATCAACCTTAGTCATTAGTCCTAACTAACCATATTAAATATTACTATAAAGATATTCAATAAAAATAAGCTTAATGTTAATAATATTATATGACTCTAGTCTATCATCCTAAATAAACTAACTTTAGTCGTATTATCATTTTAATTCAATTCAAATTAAACTGAACTTTATACTTAAATAACACTAATACAGCCGTTATTATATTACCATAAGTACCTAAGACTCTAATTAAACTAATTTTAACATCTTGTTAACCACTTGCTAATATGATTTGATGACCTCTCGGCCTCAAGCTTGAAGTTTGCTAAATTATATTTATATATAAGTTTAACGGTGTATTTACTTTCACTCTATCTGAATGAATTACATAATGCTGAAACTAATTTTGAAGGTTTGCATTATCTTTATTATTGAAATGTCAATTCTTATATTCATCTTTTTTGTCTCTTAGTAAGCATTAGAAAACATATATGTTGAGGTTATTGCACAAAGCCAGGATCCCCTGACTAGAGAGAAGAATTATAATGTGAGCCACTTGATTTTGTTAGGTCTCATGTTATGAGCCTACATTTTCTAATCTTGTTTTGATGATTACAAACAATTCCTAATATTATTTGTCTAGTGTTTATGTTTCTTATTAGGTATTCTAGACAAACAATGTGTTGGAGGATGGATGGAATGGCGCATTCACGATCATATCCAATGGAGGTTGGCGGAGTAGTGGTTGAAGCCTTGCAATTCATGTTAAAGATCCAAGTCAAGCTTCATCCGCAAGTGTACCAAGATAGAGCTTCGTTGAAGATCATCAAGCTTGGGTAATTTAGTTTAGGTTTTATATTATGTGTGTTAGTACTTTAAGCTCAATTATATACACACATACACGTTTTGTTTTTTTTGTATATATATAGTTATATAAATACATATATGTTTTGGTTTGATTTTTTAGATATGAAACAAATATATATTCATATATATGTTCATATGTTTCATATTCTATCATATTTGAAAATATATTGTGTTCTTGGTTTATGGACTTGATAATATGTTTTTATATCTTTTCCTAAGTCTATAAAGCCATACAAAAGTTTCCAAAAGTTTGTTTATGTCAAATGTCAAAAACATGTATGTTTACTTTTCATGTTTTGGACTAATTTTATAAAATGATGAGTTTTCACTATTGGGGAATGTAATTCCAAAAATTCTTTTTATAACATGTTTATTATCATGTTTATAAACATTTCCCAAAGTTTCATAATTTTTAGAATTTATTTATTACTTTTAAAGGCACTTTTAAAATCAATTTTCCAGCATGAACAGTGCTTGTGCACGTTTATAAGTCGACTTATAAATCCTGACAAGTCGACTTATGAACTCCTCTGGAATGTGCATTTTCTTCTCTACTGAGTTGACTTATTCATGAACACAAGTTGACTTATGCTAAGTTGAATGCAAGTCGACTTATACTAAGTCGAATGCAAGTCGACTTATACTAAGTCGAATGCAAGTCGACTTATACTAAGTCGAATGCAAGTCGACTTATACTAAGTCGAATGCAAGTCGACTTATACTAAGTCGAATGCAAGTCGACTTATACTAAGTCGAATGCAAGTCGACTTATACTAAGTCGAATGCAAGTCGACTTATAAATATGACCGTTGAACAGTAACGGCTATTTTCCAGATCTGTTTTTGTGTGGGTTTTTGGTCATTTCCTTGGGGTTTTGGCTGATGTCTTGGGTTGTTATAAATACCCCATTGCATATACCTCTCCCATTGAACAACAAAAAAACCAAGAGAATTGTTTAAACAATTTGATCTTAATCCTAAATTTATTAATTAATTTAAATATATATAACTCTAATCCTAACTCTATGAACTAACTATCGAACACAATCTTAATACTAATATTTATAATCCTAACCCAAAAAACATCACCTTAAGCGTAGAATCTTAAATAAACTAACGTTAACCATTAATCCTAATTTTAAATAAACTAATTTTACTTTAAATCAACCTTAGCTATTAGTCTTAACTAACCATATTAAATATTACTATAAATATACTCAATAAAAAACTCTAATCCTAACTCTATGAACTAACTATCGAACACAATCTTAATACTAATATTTATAATCCTAACCCAAAAAACATCACCTTAAGCGTAGAATCTTAAATAAACTAACGTTAACCATTAATCCTAATTTTAAATAAACTAATTTTACTTTAAATCAACCTTAGCTATTAGTCTTAACTAACCATATTAAATATTACTATAAATATACTCAATAAAAATAAGCCTAATGTTAATAATATTATATAACTCTAGTCTATCATTCTAACAAAACTAGCCTTAGTCGTATTATCATTTTAATTCAATTCAAATTAAACTAGATTTTATCCTTAAATAACATTAATACAACCATGATTATATTATCATAAGTCTAAGACTCTAATTAAACTAATTTTAACATCTACTTGAAATCTACCTTACCCTAATCAAACTAATTAAATAGTGATTGTTATGATAAATCATTCTGTTGTTATTGATGCATCCAATTTAGTTAAATATATAACATTGTATTTTGTTATATATCATGATTATATGAATCAGAAGTCGTTACCCTTGTTTCCCATCTAATAATGTTGGATGTCAATCTCTTCTAACATAAACACTCGTAATTCTAGTTGGATGTGAAAATACTTTTTATATCTAAAGAGAATAATGTGAATTATATTAGGAGCATAATCTACATACAAAAATTATTAGATTTGTCCAGGAGGGATTTCCTTTCTCGTACAGGTTAGGAATATGGTAGTGTATCATCTATCTTTGTATACTTTATGTATTTTTATTTCTTAAAATTTTGATAATATGTACTATATTATTCTCCGTGTACAATAAGCATATGTTGTTTTACGTATCGATCTATTATCGATATATTATTGATCATTGATACGCATTATAGCATCCACACAATGTACTTGGAGAACAACGGGTAGGTGCTGCCAAAATTTTTAAGAAATAAAAACACATAAAGTATGCAAAAGTAGATGTAGATGCTACTATATTCCTAATGGGATAGGTCTATTTCCTATGACAGTCATTAAAGTGTCTTATTGAAAATATAAGCATTAGATTTTAGAAAAACATAATTTATGTTTTGGCAATTCCTTCCTCCAAGATTATTATAATTTGTATTTCCTCGATGTTATAAAAAAGTTAATATTACCCAATCATTAATTTGATGCATTAATAATTAATTTTAAATTACCTACTTATTCTTAATTTTATTAACTAAAAATTATATATACATCATTACAGATGAGGATAGTTCCTGACAAATCATGGATCGATATTCCTCGTATTGAGAGATGGAGAGACAGTAGATATAAAGATGGAGTAAATTCTTTCATACAGTACGCCTTGGCAAACCTGCGAAAGTTAAATAGTGATGTTGTGTATTTTCCTTGTTGTTGGTGTACAAATTTGGTGTTGGTGAATAAAAGTGATGTACATAGACATCTAATATCAAGATTTTATGAGGAGTACAAATATTGAACATTTCACGAGGAAGGATGTCTTGAAGAAATGAAACTGATGGTAGATACTGGTACGTCTAATGTCGATACATTCGATGGAGGATTGATGATACACAGATGATGTTTGCTAATATGTTAACAGTTCCTAATATAGATGAAATTGAAGATGCCGATGGTGTTGAAGTTGCAGGAAATGCTAAAGGTGTGAATGATCCTGAGCTGGCATAGATAATGAAATTAATAGAAGACAATGAAACTAATATGTATGAGGGTTGGACCGAATTCACCAGATTATCATTTATGCTGTGAATTTTGCTTATAAAGTCCCTTAGCGGAATGTCAAATAAACATTTCAATATGCTGCTTCTGTTGCTAAGAAAAGTGATTACAAATGGAAAATAGAGCATACCAAAAAATTATGATAATACAAAGAAGATTGTTTCCGTTATAGGACTTGATTACAAAAAGATCGACACATGTCATAATGTTTGTATCCTCTACTATAAAGATAACAAAGACCTTCAGGAGCGTCTAATTTGTGGAGTATCACAGTGGGTACAACGCAAAAATTATTCAACACATGGGACATCAAGGTCTATGCTTAAGCAAAGGAAGATTTTTGCAAAGGTCCTTCATCATTTTCCTTTGATACCTAGACTAAAACCGTTGTATATTATGACACCCCTGGTTTCACACGAGGCTACAGTCCAAGATGAATCCATAGATGTCAAACCTGCCATGCACCCATATAGTACAATAACACGTTTCACCATCACAGTAATATCTCTCTAGTAGAATCAATTAAGAACAGTGCAGGTACAAGCAGATACAAGAGAAGTAAAAATACAATGAACATACCAAGAGAAAGAAATATTCAAAGAATATGATCATATCCTAAAAGAATAAAAGAGTATAACTAATGAACCAAAATAAATGTGAAATATCTCAATACACGGAGTCAACTAAAATAGTACAAAGTCTCTCAGTCTTAAAAATAAAATACAAGTTTATAAATCAGTAAACAAATACTAAACTAATATAGAACACAAGTCTATCAAGAAATAACAGTGACTATGTAGAAACTCCGTCGACCTGCGGCTCTCCGAAACTCTGATCCGTTGCCTGAAAAGAAGGAGAAACAACAACATAAGAGTGCTAGCAAGATCATCTACATCCACCTCTAGGGGAAGGGCTGCTACATGTGATGGAGGCTCTACCTTTTCATGCATAGTCTACCAAAATCATTTACCATGTACTAAATGAGGTTAATACTTGAATCTCACAACACGAGACTGGTATGTCGAGAGAATTAATCCAAATAAGGAAACCCTCATGTATATACTATATGTCTCAAATTGTGAATTGCTAAATATCAACTCTAAAACTAAGAATAAAAAAATAAAAGAATGTAATACTAATTAAAATGTTAACCAAATCAAGTCATATACCCAATACCTCATACTACCCTTGGGTAGTTAATACAAATACCAGTACATAATCATGTGTAATTCATAATACCATATAGCCCGTCACAATATAACTCAACGGTGAACCATTTACATGAACGATCTCCCGCTCAAGACTCAACTGTTATACATTTTACAATGCTATCTCTTGCAAAGTTCTATGACATCGCATCACTATGCGGAACGGAGTACATGTTCAAGCATCCTAAGTAAATATTGTCCACTAGCCTTATCGCATCATCATGCAGAACGGACTACCTATTCAGGTATCCTATAGATACGGCTCATTAGACTCGTCGTATCATCATGCGGAATGGACTGTCTCCTTAGACATTCTCATCACATCACCATGTGGGATGGAAGGCCTCCTCAGGCATCTTATAAATACGGCTCTGTGACGCCCTAAGTTTCACGTGAGGCTGCAGTCCAAGACAAAACCCGGATTATCAAACATGCCAAGGACCAAACACCATGCTACGACATGTTTTACCATCACAGTCACTATCTCTCTAGTGGAAACAACAAATAGGAACACCATGCTACGACATGTTTTACCATCACAGTCACTATCTCTCTAGTGGAAACAACAAATAGGTGAAAATACTGACATACAAATAAAAGAAATAGAATAAACCAAACATACACAGAAGCAATAAGAGAATTCTCATCAATGAGCCCAACTGAAATAGAATAGAAATATCTCTGAGTCTGAAATAAACCTCAAATACAATAAGTCAAATAAAGTATCACTACAGCTCTCAGCCTCTACAAAATGTAATACAAATCTAGAGTCTGAACATAATCAACTAACTATGAAGTTCTGAATAACTACTAAAATAGTAAATAACTATGAAGAAGTCCCATTAGCCTACGACTCTCCGTACGGTGGACTCGCTGCCTGAAAAGGGGAAAACAACGAGCGTCAAAGTGCTATAACGAGAACATCTCCACCTCTCCCCAGGAAAATGGGTAGGAGTATATAGAAAATATAGAGAGTACATAAATATAGAATCATTCATATACATCTAACTGGAGATTAGTATTTAGGAATCCACAACACGAGAGTTAGTACGTCGAGCAAAATAATCCAAATAAGAAAACCCTCAGGTATATACCATGTCTTAAATTGTGACTCCCTAAATACTAATTCCAAACTCTATGAATGATAAACAACAAACAAAAAGATAATACTCCAAACCTCAAACCTGTAGAACAAATATCTCATCCTGATCTACAAAAAGATAATACTCCAAACCTCAAACCTGTAGAACAAATATCTCATCCTGATCTACACTTGGGTAGACCGATTTGACATAAAAGGAACTCATCCAAACAAAAGCCAACCACATACCATGTCGTGTAAGCCACAGTCTCAGAGAAAGCACCCTACTTATGATTATTCAATATGGAATCAAAATTATACTTTATATTACTTACAAATATGCATCTCTTATATATATTAGCGATACTCTTGTAATACTTATTACTTACAAATATGCATCTCTTATATATATTAGCGATACTCTTGTAATACTCTTACTCAATCGCTCTGCGGCAATAGGTTTCTTATATATATTAGCGATACTCTTGTAATACTCTTACTCAATCGCTCTGCGGCAATAGGTTTCATCTCCCCATCCCAGAAACATAATATGATGATACTTTTCTAATATTTTTACTCAATCATCCTGTGGAAATAGGTTTCATCTCCCATCTCAAAAACATAATATGATGATATTTTTGTAATACTTTTACTCAATCACCCTGCAGAAATAGGTTTCATCTCCCTATCCTGGAAACATAATATTTGCATACTTTTTATATTTAGTATGTTAACACAATATATTTTAACCATATGTGCACATATCTCGGTGTACATGTCCATATCTAGTGTTTACTGGCATCTCAGATATTAAACAACTTATAAACATCGTATCATAACAGTACGAGGTCGAGAGACTTACTCGAAAACTCAACAGTCGATTTTAAACATGCACGGGCCAAAAATACACTTGCGGTCGACCGCAATTATGCGGTGGTCGACCGAGACGGGTTCCAGGGCCTACGCAGGCCTCTGTCCTGCACGCGATCGACCGCCGCTAGGGCGTGGTCGACCGTGAGCCGAAATTCCTGGTTCTTAATCTGGTTGTGTGTGTTGTATTCACGCCGTGTTTAGGTGATTCAAACATGATTAAAATGATATGAATCTTGTATGGAAACATGAAAACAGTAGATAAAAACTTCTGGGAGCAACACAATGTATATAACATGATAAATCACATGAAATTCATATTCAAAACCCTAAATCATGCACATGAACTTGAAACAAAGCACAAATCATCTTTCATCAGATTAAACAACTTTTAAATCATGTTCAGATCTTAAATATCTTCTATAAATTTGTTCTCATACCTTTTCACATGGAAAGATATAATCTTTATACATATAATATAAAAGAATTAACTTTTATTCATAAACTAGTCAATTTGGCTCTAAAAAACATGTTAAAACCCCTTTAAAAACGCTTTAAAACTAGAAGGGGGATTAGCAGAGATGGACTCGCCTGAAATTTGTAGAAAAATATTTAGGATGCTAAGTCAAAGCAGATCTCTAATCCAAAAGCTAAAAATCACCTGAAAATCCACTTGAAAGCCTCCAATATTCTCCAAGAATCAAAATAGGGTTTGTGGGGGTTTTGTGGCTGTTAGGGTTCTTAGAGAAATTGAGAAATTCGTGAAAATTTGATATATAAACTAGAGAAAATGAATATGGGCTTTAGAAATCTGAAACCAACTCAAAACAGGAGAAAAACTTTCTGACATATATATATATATATATATATATATATATATATATATATATATATATATACTTCTACACACATATATATTGTTCTAACTAATCATCTCCTTGTCGTAGTAAAAATAATGCACGCTACTATCCCCTTCCCAGAAGTCCACGTGTGCCAAGTCTCCATAGGTGTACTTCTATGTCGTACGTATAAATTGTTATATGTCTCGAATCACGTGTTCACGAATAATATGCAAGTAAAATCATCACAAAGAAGACATGATGTCGGTCGACTGCCCTAGGGCATTGGTCGACCAATGACCAATTCACATAAACATGCGTAAAAAAAAAGCTTCTGTCGAATAAAGAATTACACAAACTCAGGGTAGGATCGCTCGATTGATGCATAGGGTTCGGTCGACCGACCAGAGTCTAGGACTCAAGTTTGAGTATCGTGAAGTTCAGATAATTTCAACAAAAAAAACATATAGAATATCATTATGGGGTATAGAAACATGTTTAAAATCTTGTGTTTAACATACTAGGGTTTTACTAAATAATTATTTATCATCATAACATGATCTTTGGGGTTTAAAATACTTTAAACATAACTAATCGGATTAAGTTTGTATAATTTGGGTTTAAAACCTAATTAGTTCATCATCTTAGCAAATAAACACGGATCTAAATATCAAGTTAATAAATTTTCTTCATTTGGTGATTTTATTCACAAATCTACACATTAAACTAGGGTTTTTAATCCATAAACTCATATCATCATATTGTTTCATGTTTAAGCCTCAAGTTTTCATACATCGACAATTATGGTTTAGGCCATGTAAAACAAGAATTAACAATAAATCTAAAAAACTAATGATCATGATCATCTATTTTTATCAATTAAAGATAAATTTTACTAATCTCTTTATTGTTTTAAGATTTAACATCAAAACTAGGATTTAAAATTATCGAAATAAGTACTACACATTAGATTAACTAATTATACATATTAAAAACATGAATTTCTACAGGGGATAGGTTTGGAGAAAGATGATCTTGCCTCAACATGCTGCTGAAAAATCCAAGGGTGCAAGCAAACAAGTTCTCCCTCGCCAAACGCCGACGATCTCGCTCTATTCTTGGTATTTGCTTCACAATACTCTTAAAATTCACCAAAATATGCTCTAGGATTTTTTGAGGAGAGAGGGTGGCTACTAGGGTTCAGAAATATGATGTAAAAGGGAATTTTTCTTAAAAAAAACCCTGGTACTTATAGAGGCAAAGTCAAAACAAATAAATTTGACCTAAAACAGGAAACCCAATGGGAAAATAGTCTTCAGTATTTTAGCTGTAACTTTTTTTTCCAACTTCGGAATGAGGTGATTTAAGATGCATTGGAAAACTATTGAAGATACCTACAACATTTATCTTTGATTGTTTCAATATTCAAATTGCATTAAAGTGTAATACATATATACTCTTAATTGATCTCAAATCAATTACTATCATGCCCATTTATCATTGAATGATATTTATGATAATATAACTCATTTAATACTATTTACCATAGTATTTTAAAAAAATTATGGGGTTTTACATTCATCCCCCCTTAAAAGAATTTCATCCTTAAAATTCTACAATCGTATCTTAGAGATTAATAATACGAGAAAAACACGTTGAGGGAATAATCCAAATAAGAAAACCCTCACATACAAATATTGTACCATTAATCTTTAGATAATAAACACAAGTAATATTTACACTTAACAATCTAGAATGTAAATACTCTTACTTAATCCCTAATTAAACGAAACTAGTACGTCGGGCGAAAAATCCAAATAATGAACCCCCACGTATATATCATATGTTTCGAATGATTAGGAGCTAACCTCATATATATCATATATTCTGAATGCTTAGGAGCTAAGTGTTAATACCTGCATTCTAGTGTTAATACCTGATTAGGAGCTAACCTCATATATAACATATGTTCTGAATGATTAGGAGCTAAGTGGTAATACATGCATTCTAGTGTTAAGTATAAATGTGACTATATATATAACATAACAATAGAAAAATCCTATCACATATCATTCACGCAAATACTTTTCAATCAAAGTAAGGTAGTCATAAAAAAATTTGTAATTTTTAAGATATACGTATATAACGTCCTCACTCATTCTAAGAATTCCTAGCGAACTCTATATATGATTCCTAGGAAACTCTATCCTAGTTCCATGACTCGACACAGGATGATCCTAAGGATGCTAGAACTAGAGCTCTGATATCAACTGTGACGCCCTTAGTTTCACATGAGGCTGCAGTCCAAGGTGAATCCAGAGATATCAAACCTGCTATACACCCACACAGTACAATAACAAGTTTCACCATCATAGTAATATCTCTCTAGTAGAATCAATTAAGAATAGTCCATGTACAAGCAGATACGAGAAAAGTAAAAATATAATGAACATGCCAAGAGTAAGAAAAATCGAAAGAATATGATCATGTCCCAACTGAATAAAAAGAGTACAACTGATAAACTCAAATAAATATGAAATATATCAATACATGGAATCAACTAAAATAGTACTAAAGCTCTCGGCCTTCAAAATAAAATACAAGTTTATAAATCACTAAACAAATACTAAACTAATGTGGAGCACAAGCTGTCTATCAAGAAATTACGGCGACTATGCAAAAAATCCATCAACCTGTGGCTCTCCAAAACTCTGATCCCCTACCTGAAAGAAGGGGAAATAATAACGTTAGAGCGCTAGGAAGATCATCTCCATTCACCCTTAGGGGAAGGGCTGCTACGTGTGATGGAGGCTCTACCTATATATGCATAGTCTACCTAAATCATTTACCCTTTACTATATAGGGTTAATACTTAGAAACTCACAACACGAGACTGGTACGTCGAGCGAAATAATCCAAATAAGGAAACCCTCATGTATATACCATATGTCTTAAATTATGAATTGCTAAATATTAACTCCAAAACTAAGAATAAAAGAATAAAGGAATGCAATACTAAAATATCAACCAACCAAGTCATATATATCAACCCAATACCTTATACTACCCTTGGGTAGTTAATATGAATTACATAATCCTATGTAATCCACAATACCATATATCATGTTATAATATAACTCAATGTTGAACCATTTACATGAACGATCTCCCACTCAAGACTCAACTGTCATACATTTCACAATACTATCTCTTGCAAAGTTCTATGATATCATCACATCATTATGCAGAACGGACTACCTGTTCAAGTATCCTAAGTAAATACTGCCCACTAGCCTTATCGCATCATCGTGTGGAATGGACTACTTATTCAGGTATCCTATAGGTATGGCTCATTAGCCTCGTCACATCACCATGCAGAATAGACTGTTTCCTCAGACATCCTTGTTGGCCTTCTTATTTTGATGATGTTTAATAAACAATTTACTTCTAATGTTATTTGTCTAATTTTTATGTTTTTTGTATTTATTCTAGGCAAATAACGAATTGGAGGATGGATGGAATTGCGTAATCACGATCATATCCAATGGAGGTTGGCGGAATTGTGGAAAGAAGCAATGCAATCAAAGTTGAAGATCGAAGTTCAAGCTTCATCCGCAAGATTACCAAGAAGAGCTTATTGAATATCAAGATCATAGCTTGGGTAATTTAGTTTAGGTATTATATTATGTGTGTTAAGTACTTTAAGCTCAATATCATATACACACACATTTTATTGGTTTCGATGTATATATATATAGTTATATATATATGTACACATTTTGGATTTTGGTTTATCCACAAACAAAGTTTTTACTAGCATATAAATAAATATTTATATTCATACATGTTTGTTTTTACGTGGATAAATTGGTTTGGTTTAATTTCATAGATATGAAACAAATATATATTCATATTCATACTCATATGTTTCATATTCTATTGTATTTGTGAAAATACTATATTCATTATTTATAGACTTCATAACAATAGTTTACATCTTTTTTCAAGTCTATAAAATCATTTTGTATTATTTCAAAACATGGTTAAAATGTTGAAACTCATATGTTCACATTTTCATGTTTTGGACTATTTTGTAAAATGATGATATTTTTCATTTAGGAGGTCCTTTTTGAAAACCAGTCTTTGTAGCATGTTTATTATCATGTCCACAATCATTCTCTAAAGTTTTACATTTTTTGAAATTTATTTAATATTTTTAAACAGGGTTTTAAAATTAAAAAATTAACTTTCAAACATGTTTTCTCATATGTCAGTTTACGGTCGACCGCCATGGTCGACCGCGCCTTTGTTTTTAACCTACAGAGCTAATAGCAACTTTCGCGGTCGACCACCACGGTCGACTGTCAGCTCGAAAATTCTCACGGTCGACCGTCAAAGTTTCTGGAATTTTCTGAGCCTCGAAAGTGGCTCGCGGTCGACCGTGAGATTTTCACGGTCGACCGCCGTTCACTCTAACGGTCATTTTGTATAAAATCTGATTTTCGATTCTGTTGGTTTTTTGGTCATTTCTGTTGGGCTTTTGGCTGAGGTTTTGGGAGGCTATAAATACCCCATTGATCTCGGTTCTCATAAGAAATCCAAGAAGTTTTTTAAACAAGAGTTTTAACAAGGGTTTAAGTGTTGTTTAAGTTTGTTTAAGAAGCTTTTAAGTATTTGAGAGTTTGAGTTTGTGAAATTAATTTCACAAGAGCTTGAGGAGATCATCTATTGGTGTTTGAGCATCTAACTCTTCTCCTTCCTCTCTTGATCTATTGAGAAGTTTTCTAAACTCAATCTAGCTTTATATTTTATATTGTTTGATTATTATTTTATTAAGCTAGTGTTTATATTGAGTTTAGTTGATTTTATTTTCTCTTTGTTTACACACACACAACCATTGAGCTTATTGTATTTACATTCATAGTATAATTGGGTTATGGGATTGTGTAACTTAGAGAGTGAGCTTATAATTCGTTCTCATCCATTATAGAGAACAAACACTTTGTATTATGCTTATTGTGAGAATCACTTTGTAATACACTTGTACACCGAGAGAAGTGTGTGGCGAGAGTCGAGGATCGTCCCAAGAGGAGTAGCGTCAGTTGACGAACCTAGAGAGAGGTTGTATCCGAGCACTTGAGGGAGACACGTCTAGTTCCAACACTTGAGAGGGTGTAGAGTGGGATTGCAAGAGTGTGTTAGTTGTAGAGTTTTCGGTAAATTAGAAAACCGTATTGTGTGGTGTGAACATTATTCGGGTAAACGTATAAAATTCGATTATGATAGTGGAGATCTCCTCAAGGTGAGGAGCGGAGATGTAGGTCAAGTGGTTAGACCGAACTCCGTAATCATATTGTTTTGTTTATGATTGCATTGGCATTCTTATTCTTGTATTCATATCTTATATCTCCTTTATGTATTGCTCTTCATATTGCCCTATCTCTTTTGTAGATTGTTTATTTTATTCTTGTGTTAGTTTATATATCATTACTCATATATTTGTAATATCTCATTGCTAGGATATATTCATTTATTCATATTACTTATTCTTGCTTGTAACATATTGTATATCTATCTTGCAAGAATAATTTATTAATTAGTTTTAATTGGCATAAAATTGGATTAGATTAGTATAAGACCCTAATCACCCCCTAGGGTCTAACAATCCTCATCGCATCACCATACGGAACTGACTGTCTCCTTAGGTATCCTATAAATATGGCTCACTAGCTTCATCGCATCATCATGCAAAACGGACTACCTATTCAGGCATCCTACAATTATGGCTCAATGGCCTACTTTAACGATATACTGACGTACTACCTTAAGCAGTACTGAGTTGTTCCCATCAATGGTATCCATACACACACATATATTTTTCTAACTAATCATCTTCCCATCATAGTAAAAGATACACATAACTATCCCCTTACCGGAAGTCTCCATGTGCCAAGCCTCCATAGGTGTACATCTATGACGTACGTGTAAATCATTGTACGTCTTGAACCCCGTGTTTACGAATAATGTGAAAGAAAAATCATCACAAACAAGACATGATGTCGGTCGACTACCCTAGGGCATTGGTCAACCAACGACCAATTCGCATAAACATGCGTAAAACAAGCTTCGATCGAATAAAGAATTACACAAACTCAGGATGGGATCGATCGATCGATGCATAGGGTTCGGTCGACCGACCAGAGTCCATGACTCAAGTTTGAGTATCGTGAACTTAAGGTAATTTCAACAAAAAAACATATAGAACATCATTATGGGGTATAGAAACATGTTTAAAATCTTATGTTTAACATACTAGGATTTTACTAAATAATTATTTATTATTATAACATGATCTTTGGGGTTTAACATACTTTAAACATAACTAATCAGATTAAGTTTGTACAATTAGGGTTTAAAACATAATTAGTTCATCATCTTAACAATTAAACACGGATCTAAATATCAAGTTAATATATTTTCTTCATTTGGTGATTTTATTAACAAATCTACACATTAAACTAGGGTTTTTAATCCATAAACTCATATCATCATATTGTTTCATGTTCAAACCTTAAGTTTCCATACATCGACAATTAGGGTTTAGGACATGTAAAACAAGAATTAACAATAAATCTGAAAAACTAATGATCATGATCATCTACTTTTATCAATTAAAGATAAATTTTACTGATCTCTTTGTTGTTTTAAGATTTAACATCAAAACTAGGATTTAAAATCATCAAAATAAGTACTACACATTAGATTAACCAATTATACATATTAAAAATATGAATTTCTACGGGGGATAGGTTTGGAGAAAGATGATCTTCCCTCAACATGCTGCTAAAAAATCCAAGGGTGCAAGCAAACAGGTTCTCCCTCGCCAAACGCCAATGATCTCACCCTCTTCTTGGTATTTGCTTTATAAAGCTCTCAAAATTCACCAAAATATGCTCTAAGATTTTTTGAGAGGAGAGGGTGGCTGCTAGGGTTTAGAAATATAATATAAAAGAGAATTTTTTTATGAAAAACACATGTATATATAGAGGCAAACACAAAATAAACAAATCTGACCCGAAACAGGAAATCCAGTCATACTAGAAAAATAGTCTTTGGTATTTTAGCTGTAACTTTTTCGTACGACCTCAGAATGAGGTGATTTAAGATGCGTCGGAAAGCTATTAAAGATTTTTTTCTTTTAAGTGTTTCCAAGTTCGAACGGAATCAGTGTGCAATGTATATATACTCTTAATTGATCTCAAATTAATTACTATCTTGCTCATTCATCATTAAATAATATTTATCATAATATAACGTATTTAATACTATTCCCCATAGTATTTTTAAAAAAATTATGGGGTTTGATATATATGAATAAAGAAACTGCTAAGCAAATGAGATGGCACATGGAAGAACGTATAGATGATGGCAAAGTCAGACATCCGACTGATGTAGAGGCGTGGAAGCATGTTGATAGAACTTTTCCTTAGTTTACCAATAAGTTCAAGAATGTTAGACTAATTTTGTCTAGCGATGGATTTAATCTATTTGGGATTACGAGTTCCAGTTGGTCTACATGGTCTGTTGTATTAATGTCTTACAACTTACCGTCTTGACTTTGTATGAAACAACTGTATATGATACTCTCATTACTGATATCGGGCAAGCATGCACCAGGCAATGACCTAAATGTATTTTTAGAACCGCTAATTGATGAGTTAAAATAACTTTGGACTAAAGGGATTATGACATATGATACTCATGCAAAGCAGACTTTTAGACTACGAGGTATTTTACTATGAACAATTAATGATTTTTTAACCTATGCAAATCTTTCAGGTTGGTCTACAAAGGGAGTATATGCTTGTTCAGTGTGGCCTAGAATTCAAAGGTATTCATCTGCAACACAATCGAAAGTTTTGTTATTGGTTTAACAAAAGGTGGTTGAACCCGAAACATAGATACAGAACAAAAAAATGGAGCAAGTTTTTTGATAGGACTGTTGAGAAGAGAGATCCTCCTCATCCATTAAGTGGAGATCAGATTGTGCATTTGCTTTAGAAGTTCTCTACTATCAGGTTTGGAAAGAAGCACTATTTGAAGAAGATTTATTTGGAGTAAAGAACTTGCGTATTAACAAAAGGATACCAAAATGAAAGAGACAAGCATGAATGGTGAGTGATGGGATTGAAGTCGTAAAATTGCCCTCAGGATGGACAAAATTCAGCATTTTCTTTCAATTATCTTGTTGGAAAGAGCTAAAAAATACGATATAACTTGGACATCATGCACATTGAAAAAAATATTTTCAATAATCTTTTGTCAACACTATTGTAAGATGCTAATAAATCAAAGGATGATCTACGAGCTCGTCAAGATCTAATTGTATTGAACATTAGAGAGGAATTGCAGCCAAAAAATGTCAAAATGATAGATATGAGTTGCTTGCCTCTCATATTATGATGTCAAAGATTGAGATGCAAAAAATTTTGTTAAGTTCTCAAATCAATAAAGTTACCAGAGGATTACTCTGCAAACATATCGAACAATGTCCAAGTGCAAGAAAGGAAAATATTAGGACTTAAAACTCAAGATTATCACATGCTTCTTCATCAATTGCTCCCAGTGGCATTACGTAGTACTATGCAGAATAAAAAAATAGTGAAGGTAATAATTGATTTTTGTGGATTTTTTAGAAAGCCTTGTTCTAAAGTTATAGTCATATAGATGTCAATGTCTTTGAGAAACTTGGAGAAATTGTTACAGAAACGCTCTGTGAAATGAACATGCTCTTTCCTCTATTTGGTTTTGAAAGTACCCTAGAGGGGGGTGAATATGGTAATTGCTAATCTAATTCGATATCGATGCTAAATTAAAATATACTTAACAGTATCCTAGCAATATGATGTACACAAGTAATATACGCAAGGATATAGAAATAAACAACGATCGATATAAATGTGAGGCAAAAGGCGATATGAAAGTATACAAGAGAAAGTGTGCACCAATGCCAAACTCAAACACAAATAAATGATCACGGAGTTCGATCGACCTACGACCTACGTATCCACTCCTTACCCTTGAGGAGAATCTCCACTATATCACAAAAATACTACATAATTGGTTTTCAATGCTCACTGATAAATGTTTACAACTCACACAATTACAATAACATAATACACCCTCTAAGTGTTGGCCTAGCCCGTGTTACCTTCCTCAAGTATTTGGATTTATCATCTCTCACTAGGCTTTACTGCCAACGCCACTCGTCTTAGAATTAAGCCCGTCTCTCATCAACCAGTCCTCTCGGTGTCCTTGTGTATTACAATATGATCTCAACAATTAGGCACAAATACAAAGAGTTTTGTTCTCTAACAAGATGAGAACTAAGTTAAGCTCACTCAATCACACCCACAACCAAAATTATACAATATGTGAAAATATTTTAAGCTCAAGTGGTTGTGTGTGAAAATAATAAGTAATAATGAAACTAAATTCAAATTAATCTAGAAAGTAAATGTAATAATTAAAATATGAACAAGCTAGATAAATGGAGTTTAGAAAACTTCTCATATAAAGAGATGTAGATGGTTGAAGATGAACTCCTCAATATTGAAAATCGAATCATTCTCTTTGTAAAACTATCTTCACATAAACACACTTAAAAAACAATTAAAACCCTTAAACAAACTTACCAAAACTTGATTTAAATTTTTCTTAGATCAACCAGGAAGTTAAGGCAAAGGGGTATATATAGTTCCAAGAAAAAACCATAAGAAACCAGAAAAATCCAACAAAAACCCTAAAATCCCTAAAATTTTACAAATTTAGAAACTAGCTGTTACAGTATCATGAGTAGACTGATGGTACTGTTCAATTAACTGATGAGACCGTTAGCGGCAGCTCAACCTTCATCGGTCGACTGATGAGCACATCAGTTGGCTGATGAACTGCTTCGGTCGACTGATGGTTCACTAGTCGACTGAACAGAAACAAAACACAGTTTCCAAGCGATTTCTTTAGTCGAATGATGTTACTGTTCAGTCGATTGATAATATGCATAGGGGCTTATTTGCATAGTGAATTTGAATTTCAAACCCTTTTTAAAAAATAGCAAATAAATTCTAAAAATGATAAAATTTGGAAAAATATTTATAAACATGAAAATAAATATGTTACAAAAGAAATTTTTTAAATATCATTTTTTGTTCGTGAAAACTTATCATTTTACAAAATCTCAAAAATACATGTTCGTTTAAATACTTGATATTAGCAAAACTCATCATTTTGACTTAAACTAAGTTTTGAAAACTTTTGAATGGATTTATAGGCTTAGAAAAAGATGTGAACTAGGATTATTAAGTCCATAAACCAAAAATACATTATTTTCTTAAAATGCATATATTTTGATAAAATCAAGAAATACGGGTGTGTATATAAGAATTGAGCTTGAAGTATTAACACACAAAATATAACACCTTAACTAATATGCCCAAGATGATTGCCTATAAAGCTTGTTCTTGAATCTTTGACTTGATATGTATTGATTTCAATTCAGATATCATCGACCTGGATACACAAAACACAAATACTGAAAAATACATACTTATAAAATTTTTGTTAATCATCAAAACTAGATTAGATAATGGGCTCATAAACATGAGTCCTAACAATCTCCCTCTTTCTGATGATGACAAATAATTTTCTCAATGGATATAAATTGATATAAAACAGATAGAAAACAACAAACAATATACTCATTGATCACATGTTTTCTCCCCCTTTGTCAACATCAAAATGAGGAAAATAATATAAAGAGAGCGAAAGCTCCCCCTACCTATAAGCATGGGTGAGTATAATAAAAAATAGGGATTGCTCCCCTATTAAAATACCATATGGAATGTATGCAAAGAATATGGCAAAACAATATCAAAAGGAACCAAACAAGTTCCTATTATATACATATGTTCATCACCAAAGAAGAAATGCATGATAAATATGTGATAAACACATGACAACCACACAAGAATACATTATAAAACACAAATGAGATAATCCATGAGCTCAACCACATAAATATCATCATGAAAGTGTTTACAATGATCTCATATGTACAAAACACATTGTTCATACCAACAAAAAAAATACATAGTTCAAACTCCATAGAAGCAACTACAGACCAAAATAAAATAAAAGTACATAGTTCAAAACACAACTACAAGTCCAAATGATAATTTGTCTTCAAGAATCTGATGTCCCTAGACCCGGAGGAGGAGGAGGAGGGTGCATATATAAATCCAAAAGCTGATGTTATACCCTCAAAATCTCATCCTGAACGCTCTCGATCCTAGCAAACTCCTCATTCTGCCTACCCAAAAGCTCACTATGCCAGCACTCAGCTTCAGCACGAATTTCTTCTTACCTATGCTCAAAATAACTCAGGCGCTCAAATACTCTCTCCTCTAAACTATCCAAATGGTTAATAAGATAGTCTGGAATACTCGAATGTATGGAAAATGACGCACGAGGAGGACGGGTATGAGCCCTAGAGTTAGAAGGCGAGATGATGAACCTCTAAGAATAGCATCTGGATGATCCAAATAATAAAATCTTGTAGATGTCAGATTCCTACTCGGTTGCAAAAGCAGATTATGAACTTTTTGGCCTCTCAACAGGCATTTACCAGTAGTGGAGAGAGTAGTAGACATGTATACTTATTTATATACATAAAACATGATTATACACACGATATTAAATATGTAAGTCTAAATTTAGATTATTTTATTTTTAGAATGAAGATGTTGCCATTGGGAGCACAAGTTGGAGGGATGGAGCTATTGGTGGCAATCCGGATGATGACATGCATAGGTCGGATGACCTGACTTAGTGAGTTTTTATTTTTTTTTAATTTTTGTATCTTAGACATCTTTATATGAGAGATTATGATATGTTTGTATGTTTTATATCCTTAAACTCTTATTTATTAAAACTGTGAGATATATCTGGGTATGGATGTGGATCTTTTATGGGCGCTTGTTTATTTGGGTATGTGTATGATATATCTGGATATAAATCTTTTATGAGATGTTTGGGAGATTATCATATTATTTGTGTTGTTTGTTATTTGTGAAGTTTGGATTGTGAAAATTTTGAATGTAGTGTGTGGATATATGCGAAATATTAGTTATGGAATGTGAAATTTGAATGTATACAAGTTTCTTTAAATGTTTGTTAAATTTGGATTGTGGAAATTTTGAATGTAGTGTGTGGATGTATGCGAGATGCTAGTTATGGAAAGTGCACAAAATTTATGAAATTTGAACGTATGTGAGATGGTTGTGGAGATTGTTGTGAATTTTGGATTGCATATATTTTGAATGTAGTTATGGAATGCGCATGGATTGTATTGATAATCACATTTTATTACAATTTTATACTCTCATTATCTATTTTATATGAATAAATATGCCATTAATAATTATTTTTATCTTTAATTGCAGGTTAGTGAAGAATAAAGCCCAAGATCTCTTATCTCAAAAAAAACCCATGAATTAAATGAAGAACACAAGCAAGAGTCAAAAAGCCTAAGCCCAGAATCAAGCCGAGTAGCCTGTAGAAGCCGGAGAAAATAAAAAAATTAAATATGAAAAAAATATATTTAAGATAGTTGGCCGCAAACAAACGACGATATCTCCCAATCCGGAAGGCAGAATTTAACATATAATATATAAAAATCGCCTATCTCAACAAGACGAAGCCAACCGTAAAATTAGAATTTTTATTGGAGCATCGATGCAAAGTCATCCAGATTTCATCAACGGCCGAAATTGTATTCTTGGGGCTCAAGTTTGATCCAAAGGCTCTCATTCACTGATGTTTACTATAAATAGGGGTTGAAAGTGAGGGGTTAGAGGTGTAAAAATTTTTATAACTCCTTTTGGAGAGGAGAGATACTCTTAATTAAGAAGACCTTTTAAATTTGTAATTTTTGTTACAATTAATAAAAGAATTTTTTTCACCACTTTAAATATTTCTTTTCTTCTTTTTGTTGGATGATGAAGATGAAGATGATTATGGAGATTAATTTGAAGGTTTGTTTTTCTTATTTTTTTTATTGCTTATTAGTTAAGATTTATTTTCATACTTGTAATTAGATTTTATTTTCTTGTTTAAATAGCCAAGAGGCTAGAACCCTCTAATTTTATTTTCTTGTTTAAATAGCCAAGAGGCTAGAACCCTCTTGCCTTAGATTTATTTCATACTTATAGATTAGATTTAATGCCTTAGATTTATTTCATACTTATAGATTAGATTTATTTCATGCTTATAGAGTAGATTTATTTTTTTACATTTAATTCTTGCAATTTATTTTGTAGTTTAGATTTTAAAATTTATTTTGTAGTTGGATTTTAATTTCTTATACTATTCACCTTGAGGCTAGAACCCTCTTGGGTTTAGTTTTTCTTTTTGTTTATTTTTATTTTTTTGATTCGCCTTTAGGCTAGAACCCTCTAGGGAATCATCATTTTCTAAGAAGTGGATTCAATTCTAGATTACCTATATCTTTAATTGAATCCGACATCTTTACTTTCTTGAATTTTATTTTTATTCTTGATTTTCCTTTTTGATTCTTGATTTTATTCATCTCTCCTTGTGGAAATCATTCATTCATTATCATATCCACTCTCTCCTTGTGCCTATTTACACACTATCACCTTCTTAATCTCTTCACAATCACATTCACTCATCACTCCTATTTGTAATCTCTTCACAATCACATTCACTCATCACTCCTATTTGTCACATACACAACATAAGAACCGATTTTATATTTTCTATTTGTCACATACACAACATAAGAACCGATTTTATATTTTCTCCTACAAAACACCTTCCTCATGGGATTGATATCTTTATACTATAACTTGATACGATTGTACACTTGCAATATTTTTTGGTACATGTTTATGCCGCATCATGTATACAGGAAATTTTGCATGAAATTAGCATAATTTTTTTTATTGATTATATAACATCCCTGACGGGGAAGCCGTCAGGGATAAACAACCCTGACGGCATGCTTGTCAGGGATGTTATGTAGAACACCCCTGACGGGCATGCCGTCAGGGATGTTATATACATCCCTGACAGGACCGCCATCAGGCTTGTGCATCCCTGACGACATGCTCATCGGGGATGTTATATACATCCTTGACGGCTTTTCCTTCAGCGATGTTTTCATATTTTTGACGGCGAGCACCGTCAAGGATGAAACCGTCAGTAATGTGTATTACTAACGGCTTCCCATTAGGGATGCTTCTTCTCTGACAGGACTTTTATTGATGGCGTACCCTTGACAAGGAGCCGTCAAGGATACGTATCCCTGACGAGATTTCTGACACCCTTGACGGGAAAGTCAGTCAATGATGCCTAGTTTTCTACTAGTGTATATAGAACCAAAATAGTGATTCATATTCTATTATTCTATCCAATTGGATGGTACATAATTGGCGATGGGCCAGTAAATCTCATCCATACTATCCATTCAAATTTTAAGGGATGATGTACAACCATATTGTAAGATTTCTTCCATCACAATAATGGTTTTCAGAATAGTGATTTTCAAGAAAAAAGTGATTATTGAGAAAATAGTGTAAATCCTTTAGTATCTCCTTACTTAAAAATTGAGTCGACATTAAAAGATTAAAGTTATCGAACTCTCAAAAATTACCATCTAATTAAAGGGAACGTATATCTCAGAAATACTTACATAACAAAAGACACGTGATTAAAAAAATTTGATCACTTTGTTACCAACAATTAACATAGTGAATTTATCATCATGGTCTTGACCCTCAACTATGAAGTGACCCCAAATGTTTCACTAATGGTAATATACAATATTTTTTTTAAATTTCAATTTTAACATTTTTTCTTCTTTATCATACACTTTGCTGATAAAGAAAAAATTCAATGG
Source organism: Asparagus officinalis (assembly GCF_001876935.1). NCBI lineage: Eukaryota > Viridiplantae > Streptophyta > Magnoliopsida > Asparagales > Asparagaceae > Asparagus > Asparagus officinalis. The sequence goes on along the minus strand of NC_033795.1, from coordinate 69,909,117 downwards.
AACAAATATATTGCTTACATTTTGATTAAAAAAAACTTTGAATCACTCTAATTATCTTCAAGTTCTTATATTTGTACTGATTTAAACGTTTTCATTTTCTGAAACATCAAGTATCTAATAAACTTAATCTTTTGACGCTTATAGATAAGTAGATCACCACCCTAGCAGAAATTAAAAAATGATAAAGTTCAAAAAAAAACCTGAGCATTTTTAATTACAAAAGAAGAGTATTTTTTGGGGATAAGAAAGAATTAGGACAAATTTTTAAAAAAGACCTTTTTTAATATTAATAAGCAAAATCGACCGCTTACAATTTTATTCAGCAAAATCGACCGCACGGGACTGCTAGTCCCGTGCAGTTCTCCCAAAACCCCCAAAAACACCCGAACTCCTCTCTCCCCCTCAGTCCCTCTCCCTCTCCTCCCTCCTCCGCCCTCTCCTCTCTGGCGATTGTAGTGTAGCCGTCGTCGACCGCTGGTTCCTCGGCTCGTGACCGCCTCCGATCTGCATGCCGTTCAAAGGCCCCGCGGAGTTCATCAAGCGGGTGTCCGTCGATCCCGCCGCTCGATCCCACTGCTTCTTCCACCTCTCACCCGACACCGTCAAGAAACTCAAGGCCGAGGCCAACGAAGAGATCGGTCTGCTCTTAGATGGAATTGACCGCCAACGAGGAGAGGGAGAGGGACTGAGAGGGGGAGAGAGGAGGTGTGGCTTTTGAGGAGTTCGGGTGTTTTTGGGAGAGGGCGGAGGAGGGAGGAGAGGGAGAGGGACTGAGGGGGAGAGAGGAGTTCGGGTGTTTTTGGGGGTTTTGGGAGAACTGCACGGGACTGCTAGTCCCGTGCGGTCGATTTTGCTGAATAAAATTGTAAGCGGTCGATTTTGCTTATTAATATTAAAAAAAGGTCTTTTTTAAAAATTTGTCCAAAGAATTAAGTTCTGGCTTTTTTCTCTTATTTTTTTCATATAACACGTCAAAGTAGTGCTAAATTGGGGGATTAAATGATAAATTTTTAGATGATATTAGTGAAATAAAAATATTTAGGGGGAGTGTAATAGCCTATAAAATTCTGGGTGGTTTAATAGAATAAAAACGTTTAGAGGGGTTTGGTGCAACATCCGCCATACTTAGGGGCCGTTTGGTTGCTTGATTTGTACAAGGAAAGCTGAAAATGTTATCAGAATTAAGGGTTTTTGGCAGCTTTATCAACTTTCAATAGTTTGGTTGCATAAGGATATATGGTAAATCTGTATTCTTTATGCTTAAGTGGCACGGAAAGTGAAATCCCTCTAAATTGGGGTGATTTCATCCGAAAGCTGACAATAGCATCATAAGCAAGTTAATCAAGATTAATTTAGTTGAACTTTGAGGGGGTTTCTCTACAAATGGGGCTTACACATCTATCACTTTCAAGTTTACATAATGTAATCCAAACAAGGAAGTAATATCATTTTATGAATCATAATGATTCCTAACCAAACAATATAAATCATTAAATATAACATAATGAGGTGGATAACAACTTTTCAAGTTGTGTCATAAATACACAACATTACCCATAATAACCAAACAGCCCCTTAGGGCGATTTTTCAAAATTAAACCAAGAAAGAGAACAGAATGATGACGGAGAGGTAACAGAAACCTGCAGTACGGTTTAGGAGTGAACGTTAGCGTAGTTTTGTTTTGAATTTTTAAATATTTGGTAGTAATATTGGGTGGAGGTGGGGCCCAGCTGTGGTTAGCACGCGCTGTCAGGAGGTTGGTTTGTGGGTCCCATAAGCGTGTCACCCACTTCATAAATCCATGCAAAGCGTGGAATTCCGTGGACCCTCATATGTCGGGTACACACCCGCGGAGGTACTCTATCCCTTATCGTGTACCAATAATATTTTAGTAGGAATATTACGCAACATTTACATTGCGGGGATTCAATTTGGATTACCCGTAGCCGTAGGGT